>NC_064287.1:6709278-6729973 GCF_019186545.1 Solanum stenotomum | reverse complement strand
CTGACTGAACTGTGGGAGCTACTAATAACCGACATAAAACCATATGAGCTAAATGTGGAGTCCGATGTATACGCCCCATCGAGAGGACCCAATATACCCTGCCAGAGGTATAGAGGCATGCTGGCGTGATCACTAAACTGATGTTGCCCACAGAGGGGACTTACACCTACGTGGCTCGTAGTTCTGGGACTATATGGGTACGTTGAAACCCTAGTCCAACTCGGTATTATGCTACTCCCAATAGATTAAGTGGTTAACACATTATGACTAAGTTTCTATACATACTGGATAGCTCGAAACTGAACATGCAAACTGAGAATGCAACAATTAATCTGATAATGATGCATTCATAAACTGAGGCATGTATAACTGAAAACTGAAATATCTGACCTAGCATGTGTAATTCAAGAACTAAAGAAATACATAGTTAGGGTTCTGAAATTCATGCGATAAACTGAGCAATAACATGATAATCTGATTTGGAACATTTAAATAACTAATTCATGACGATTTGTTGAAATTCTAGAAACCCTAGGTCTGTTAATAATCATGGAATCAAGAATTTGACTGAATTCTAGGAACCTAATGGGCGAAAGGAACCCACTAGTGAAATCCCACATACCCGGTGACGAATTCCATGGATAAATCTTTCGATTTCGGGGCTGAAACTGAAGAAACCTCGCTGTGTTCTTGAACTAGGGTTCTTGACCTTTTTCTCCTCTCTTGATTCTAATTCTTCTAAGTTTGATTAATGATTTGACTTAGGTAAGTTCTAGTTATATTTCTAGGGTTAAACTAATTAAAATCTCATGATTTAGGGTCTAAACGACGTATCGTAGGGGTTAAATGAAATAGGAAAAGACCAAAAGACCCTTAAATTAGCTGCTGTCGGAGTGACTGACGGTCCGTCAATCAATCGACGGTCCGTCGATTGGGTCCGTAGATCGAGTCTGCCCGACAGGGCTTTACTAAAACGGGCATAACGTTTTACTCGGAGGTCGGAATTTAGCAAACTCGGTGGCGTTGGAAAGATAATTCAATTATCTATCTAACCATAGGTCATGGGACCTATAATTCATTTTATGCTAAGATTTATGACCATCTGAAGTTGACCCATCAGAATTTTTAGCTAACTGACTGCTAACCTTCGATCTACGGTCAAACCTACGGACCGTGGATCGAATGACGGTCCGTGCTGGTCAACCGTAGTTCATGTCAGAGGCTGGATAAAGGAGGTCTTGATCCACGGACACAGACCACGGACCGTGGTCTGATCTACGGACCGTGGGTCTGTCCGTGAGTCGAGACTTAACCAATTTTCTGAGCTGGCTGGGGAGGGGTTGCAGTGGCGAACCACGGACCACCAGCACGGACCGTGGTCTGACCTACG
This sequence comes from Solanum stenotomum, assembly GCF_019186545.1. Classification (NCBI taxonomy): domain Eukaryota; kingdom Viridiplantae; phylum Streptophyta; class Magnoliopsida; order Solanales; family Solanaceae; genus Solanum; species Solanum stenotomum. Next base: position 6,728,583 of record NC_064287.1, on the reverse strand, counting down.
ATCCGTGGATGGCAACCGTGGGTTGCACCTGCAACTTCTCAAAATCTGCATTTTTGGTCTGTTTCGGATACGGGGTGTTACAAAGCTCATGGAACCTAGTCTCGTACTCTACCACTGATATGGAGCCCTGCTCCAACCTGCAGAACTGATCCCTGAGGCGGTCTCTAACGCTAAGAGGAATAAACTTGGCCAAGAAGGCCTCAGAAAACTCATCCCATGATACCGGTGGAGATATAACTAGCATGGTCTGAATGAATGTGCGCAACCACTGCTTGGATGGCCCATCTAGATTGTAAGCAATGAAGTCAGCCATTCTAGACTCCACTAGACCCAAAGTACGAGGCCTCTCACGACAAGTAGTAAGAAACTCGTGGCATCCTCACCCACAGCCCCAGAAAACCTCGGTGGTGTCAACCTGAGGAACACACCAACCATCTTTTGGTCCTCAAACAGAATAGGTATGTCCGCTGCAAAGGGCTGCACTCCCTCATGTAGTACCTGGACCTGAGGTACCCTCACTGTAGGCTGATCCTGCGGTACTAACGCTGGTGTAGCTGGGGCGGGTGGCAGATGTATACCCCCAAGCACACCCAAGAGCTGACCAATAGAGGCATGGAGATCTGGTATAAGAACTAGTCCGGATGGCGGCTTGGCTGGCCCCGACCCCACTGGCTGATCTGGTATACGAGGTACTGGAGGGTCTGCTACTGGCTCTAATCCTCCTCTCTCTCCTGGGATGGTGCTGCGGCTGTCTCTTGACCTCGGGATCTACCCCAAGTTGGGACTCTGTCTACAGACCCAGGTGCATGACCCCCGACCACACCACCCCGCGAGTGAGCCATCATGCGAAAGAGTGAAACAAGTGAGATTTCAAGGAACCAATAAGACACACGTTGCACGAAAGTGAAACAAAAGAGGAAATCTTTCTAAAGACATCCTATAGCCTCCCGAAGATAATTTACGGACGTCTCCGCACCCATCCGCAGGACTCTACTAGACATTAACTCTGTACAAGTGAGATCAATGAACCTGGGGCTCTTATACCAACTTGTCACAATCCAATTTCCATGTCATGACGGTACCTACTATACCCTACAAGTAGGTAAGCTAACCCGCAACTCAGAACATCAAGCAATAAGCGTAAGGGTAGAAACTAGAGAAAACAATAATCTAAAGAAGGGAAATAAGGCGGAAACAAACTAAAATAAATACATACAGAAATCCCTTCTAGAACCTGGAAGTCACTTGTACAGAGCTATCTAATAAAAAGTATCCCAAAAGTGGACCACAACAGAGCGTGTCTCAAAGGCAACAAGACTAGCTAAAACAAAAGAAGTTGACAAGACAAACCCAAAATGCCAAGTACTTGCCCTCGTCTCTGAATCACACCTGCTAAAGAAGGCTGGAACTACTCACCGCTTCTACCTGGTACTGGGACCTGCTTCACAAAATAGATGCAGAGCGTAACATGACTACCAAAACAACATGTACTCAGTAGGCATCAAAGGCCGACTGAGCAAAAAGAGTAAAAACAATAGGAAAGGATAGAATCTAGACATAGAGAGGTCAAAGAGGATATGAAAAGAAAGCACACGAGCATACAATAAATAAACTAAGTACAACTAAACTAAACCTAACTGGACCCCATAAGCCCAGAAGGTACACTCATGCACAAGTTTAAATAAAACCTGAACGGATCCCCATAAGCCCGAGTAGTACACAGAAAAGCTAAGTCTATTGAGAAAGAAGAAAACAGGGCTCCTAGTCCAAAGTAACCAAGATAACCCATCAGACTCCACTCAGCCAGCAGTGCACTCCCAGCCCAGCTAGAAAGAGTGACCCCAAGGGGCACCCTACCAAACAGTCCACTCCCAACCCAACTAAAAAGAGGGACCCGAGGGTGAGGTTGATATCACGAGTCGTCCTACCATGCAGTCAGCTCCCAGCCCAGCTAGAAAGAGCGACCCGGGGACACCCAACCAAAAGCACTCTCCCAGCCCAGCTAGAAAGAGTGGCCGGGGGGAGATCGCCAAAATCACCGAGTCTACCCAGCCATCGATACGCTCCCAGCCCAGCTAGAAAGAATGATCCCGGGGTGATGTTATCTCTAATAGGATCCAATCCAACAACAGCCACTATGGAATGTCGTCCACTCTAAGAAATCACAGAAAAGGCTCCAAGCCAATACTATCTCAATTCCATGACTCTAGTGATGCACCGAACCTTCGAGAATGCGTTGAAATCACAAAATTATAGGGAGAAGATACAGAAGTGCAGCAAACAGCGATAACGCCTAATCTAAGGCTCAACTATCAGACTCAAGTCTGCTACTCCAGTCTACAAGGAGCTAAGTCATCCGAATGACATTGACAGAAAGTCAAGACTATCCAGCCCACACGGGTCATAAGTCTAAGGCAATGCTAGCCTAACCTTGACTAAGGACATCATGCTTACAGTTAAGGATGGACAAGCATACAATAGCATTTAGCACATAAGCATGCAACTCTACTAAACCGGTTAACATGATACTATACCTGAAATATGGCCAATCGATCCTAACATTATGTATCTAATAAAGGTAAAGTAGGAAACCGGTACCCATCTCAATTCACTCAAATCGATATGCTTTTACACAATTGAGCTCAATCTAATAGAAATGAAGTCGTAGCCTACCTTAAGACTGACTGCGCGGGCTCCAAATCACTTTGTCGGAGCTTTTCCTTCCCGAACGACCTTTGAATGTTGTCACTCTATCCAATATAGGGTCACAATATTAGTACGGTCGTTTAGATAAAAAAATCACAACAAACGGAGACGGGTCAATTTTGGAGTCAAAATGAGAATAGTGGGATGCGCACCGAACTGTTCGAATTTGACTTAGTCAAGAGACCCAAAATAGTACCCCAAATTTGTGTTCCAAAATGGAACACAATTCGACGCTCAAAACGCAGCAAAAACCAACAAGCAAAAAACCACACTTTAATCAACTTAAAAGAAAACATGCAGCAGTCTAAACTCAAAATTTACAAGGATCTAATGGTGACCAGCACTCCTTGAACACTCCACGATGAAGCCATGACAATTGCCAACCTGTGGGACTTTGAATCACCCAAAACCGAGCTAAAATGAAAGAGATATGACCAAAACAAGAATGCCAAAAACAAAAGCTCGATAAAGGGTACAGCAGTCAGGTTTATCGTGAAATTACCTCAAACTACGTACACACTATAAGTTTTGAACACTATACAGTGAAGCCACCGAAAATATGAAGCTCCTGCACTTCGAATCGCCTAATTCAGTTGACAGATGAGAGAGATATGATAATTTTAAGTTTGGAAAAGGGTTGCTGATATTTCTGCATCTTATAGTAGATTTTTCTGCATTAACTTTCCAAAAACTTAAAACTTCTACGAAGTGCTCTGATCTCGTTCGGAACCCCGTGCACGCAAACAAGATATGCAACCATACCAAATTCAATATTCTAAACTCAATGGGGTAGTCAAAATTTCCATACGAGGTCATCTTGACAAAAAGTAGGTCCCACACCAAACCGCTATTTTAAGTCAAAAACCATAAAAGGGCTCGGAAAAAAATAGAAACCTTGGGACACAAAAGAAGGGTCAATCTAGACCAAACTCAGCATTCCGGAGCTAACCGCGCTGATGGAGTTCTCATCCGAGTGCGTTTACTCAGAATGTTGACTAAAGTCAAACTTAGGCTTAAACTTAAAGTTAAAATGCCTAAGCGCACCGACTCACACTGAAAACCTCGGGAGTCATGTAGACCATGCTACTAGCCTAAAATGACCCTTCTGGAACTGTTGGAATTGTCAAAATTGAATTCCAATGTTATCTTCTTGAAGTTTTTATCGAAGATGATTGTTCAAGGTTCATAAGCTCCAAAAACACTAAAACTCACACAATATCCAAACGAACGACCAGGTGACCGAACTGTCAGTCCCAGCAAGTCATAAATGACTTGGGGTCGCTACAGGAACGCTATAAATGACACACAGAAGGGAAAATACAGAATTGACTAGGAGGATCATTACATATGGATGGTGATCAAGAAGGGCCCAAAGCCAATTCCAGGATTGACAAATCAAGATGGCACTGAAAAACCATTTGACCCTGAATCATTTGACATCACTAAGGAACAACAAGAGGTAATTCAAACTAACGCTAGAGCTATAAGTTTGGTATATTGTGCAGTGAGTGGAGCAGAATATGACAAGATATCAATATGTGAAACTGCAAAAAAAATGTGGGATAAACTAGAAGTGACTTATGAAGGAACAACTAAAGTAAAAGAAGCTCTAATCAATTCTTTTGTAAATGAATATGAGTTGTTTAAAATGGCCGAAGATGAAAACGTTGAATCAAAGTTTTCGAGATTCAGTAAAATTGTATACGAACTCAAATCACTTGGAATGGTGTATTCAAATGCACTACAGGTCAAGAAACTTGTTAGGAGTCTTCCCAAGGCTTGGGAAACTAAAGCTGCCATTCTTGAAGATGGAGATTTGCAGAAAATGACATACGATTAACTCTGAGGCAACCTGATGGCCTATGAACAAAATCATATTAACAGGTACAATATGGACGATAAAAAGAAGATTGTAGCATTTACAGCTGAAATATCTAAAATTGCAGAAGTAGTTGATGAAAATCAGGATGAAGGAATAACTCTCATAAATCAAGGAGTAAGACAAATGTTCAGATAGAGAAGACAAAGACCTCAACAAGACTTCAAGAAGAATGATTTTAAAAGGAATGATGATCGTTGTTACTACTACGGAAAACCAGGACACATCAAACAAAATTGCCCAGAACGAAGAAGAAGAAACACTCGGAGAAATGAAGATCCTAAAAGTCTTGGAGCATGGGATCAAGGAGAAACAACTGATGATGACCATGATGAAATGGCAAATTTGTGTTTCATGGCTCTAGGTGAAACAAGTGAGTAAGACCTTTTAATTGTTCAAATTGCAACGACTTACAAAATTCTCTAGATATGGTTGCTAATGAATTACAGAAAGTCATTGATAAATTCAACAAAATTGCTCAAGAAAAGAAAGACTGGCAAATTCTTCTTGAAGCAAGTCAGATTGAAGTTGACTTACTTACAGAAGAGCTAGAAGAAGTAAAGATGTAACTAAATAGCATCAGGAAATCACCAAGTCATAGTTCTGTCAGATCCAACAGAACTACACTCCATAGAAGAAACTTTTCTAATCATGATTCAAATAGATCATACAGATCTATATCTAACTCTCACTCCCCTGATAACTCTGTTAAAATTACTTGTTATACCTATGGTGATCTCAGTCATAAATCTTTCAATTGTAGAAAATACTCTTCTGGAAAATGGATTTGGAGACCAAAAGTTACTAATCATCAAGGACCCAAAAATACTTGGGTACCTAAAAGAAAGTAATATTTCTTGTTTGCAGGAGCAGTCTAAGAAAACCTACGAAAAAGGAATGTGGGTACTTGACAGTGGATGCTCCAGACACATGTGCAAAAAGAAAGAAAATTTCAAAACGCTAAAAAGAATTGATGGAGGATGTGTAAAATTTGGGGACAATGCCAAAGGAGAAGTAACAGGAGTAGGAACCATCACTCTTAGCTCTTCATGTTATCTAATTGAAGTATCCTTTGTTGAAGGACTGAAACACAACCTCCTTAGAATTAGTCAACTATGCGATGCCGGTTTTCAAGTTACTTTCAGCACTGCAAGCTGCATTATCAAACATCTAGAGAAAAAGCTCACTCTCATCGGAGATCGAGTAAATAATATATATTTCCTGAACAATGTTGATTTTCCTTCTCTTACTTATCTTACTGCAGTTACCAGTGACCCATGGCTATGGCATCGAAAGCTAGGACATGCAATCATTCATAGTCTTGAGAAACTCTCTAAATTGGACTTAGTTATTGGGAACCCGAAATTAAATTTGGAGAAAAATCACATTCGTGATGCATGTCAAATGGGTAAGCAAACTTGTTCATCCTTCAAGGTAAAAGATATTAAGAGTTCAAAGAGAAGCAGGCTATTTCATTACGACCATTCATAGTGACCATGGTGAAGAATTTGAAAACAATGAATTCGAGGATTTTTGTGCTCAAAATGGATTCACTCAAAATTTCTCCTCACCTAGATCTCCACAAAAAATAGAGACGTAGAAAGGAAAAATTTTTCAATACAGGATACAGCCAGAACTATGCTGCTGGATCAAAATCTTCCTGATCATATTTGGGCTGAAGCTGTAAGTATTGCCTGCAATATTCTTAACAAGTGTCTTATCAGGCCCATCTTAAAGAAGACTCCATACGAACTCTGGAAAAGAAAGAAGACAAACATTAGCTACTTTCATCCTTTTGGTTGCAAATGTTTCATTTACAACAATAGTAAGAATATTCTTGGTAAATATGATCCACGAAGCGACAAATGTATCTTTCTAGGTTATGCCCCTCTTAGCAGATATTTTAGAGTTTTTAATAAAAGAACTTTAAGTGTTGAAGAATCTGTGAGTGTAGTTTTTGATGACACTAATCCAAGAGTACAGGAAACTGAAGCTGGTGATAATGAAATTCCTTCCCATAAGCAAACTGAAGAAGTTTCACAAATTACTCCCGCGCCTAACACTGAAGAGTCAACTATTATAGAGGAGTAGTCGACGACCCTAGTTGAAAAAGCTAACATTCCTAGAGAATGGAGACATAATGCAAGTTACCTTGAAAACTTCAATCTTGGGAAACCTGACGACAAAATTCAGACAAGGTCCTCACTTCGAAAACAAGTCTCTTTGGCTCTCATGTCTCAAATGGAACCCAAAGAGATAAATGAAGCTATGGAAGATGAATCTTAGATACATGCAGTGAAAGAAGAACTTGACCAATTCGAAAGAAATCAAATTTTGACTCTTATCAAGAGAACGAAAAATTGCTCGATCATTGGAACCAAGTGGGTATTCCGAAACAAGTTGGATGAAAATGGAAAAGTCATTCACAACAAAGCATGTTTAGTTGCTCAAGGTTACTCTCAACAAGAACGTATTGATTACGATGAAACCTTTGCTCCTGTAGCAAGATTAGAATCCATTCGAATTTTACTTGCTTATGCTTCTTTCAAACGGTTCAAACTTTTTCAAATGGATGTCAAAAGCACCTTCTTAAATGATTTTATTAAGGAAGAAGTTTTTGTTAAACAGCCCTGGGTTTGAAAATCCCTCTTATCCCTACTTTGTATATAAATTTTCTAAAGCTCTTTACGGTTCTCAAACAGGCCCCAAAAGCTTGGTATGAGAGATTAAGTACTTCTTTACTACAAAATAATTTTCAAAGGGGGAAAATCGATACAACTGTTTTTATTCAAAGATCTGGTTTATATATTCTTATAGTACAAATTTATGTGGATGATATTATATTTGGAAGCTCTAACCCTTCTTTGTGTGAGAACTTTGCAAGTTTAATGAAAAGAGAATTTGAAATGAGCTTAATGGGAGAACTCTCTTTCTTCCTTGGACTACAAATTAAGAAGTCAACTAATGGAACTTTCATTAGTCAAACCAAATACACCAAGGAGCTCATTAAAAAATTCGGGCTAAAAAAAGGTAAAGCCCTGGGAACTCTAATGAGTCCTTCCATATGTCTCAAACAGATGCACCAGGTAAAGATGTGGATGAAAAACATATCGTGGAATGGTTGAATCTATACTTTATCTCACTGCAAACAGACTAGATATTATTTTCAGTGTATACAAATGTGCACGTTTTCAAGCTGCTCTAAAAGAATCTCACCTCACTGCAGTAAAACGAATCATTCCCTATCTGATTGGAACTACAAAACTAGGGCTATGGTATCCTCACTCTTCTCACTTTGAATTAATTGAATACTAAGATGCTGAATTTGCAGGTGATAAAAAATGATCGAAAAAAGCACTAGTGGTACTTGCCAAATTCTAGGACAATCCCTTATTTCATGGCACAACAAAAAGCAAACCTCCGTAACTTTATCCACCATAGAATCAGAATATCTTGCAGTGGGAAGTTGTGGTACTCAATTATTATGGATGATGCATCAATTACTCGATTATGATTTATCTTTTGAAGTTGTTCCTATTTTTTGTGATAGTACTAGTGCTATTTGCTTTTCTAAGTATATTGTGCATCATTTTAGGGCTAAGCATATTGACATTAAGCATCATTTTATTCGTGATCATGTTGAAAATGGTGATTTTTCATTAGAATTTGTTGATTTTGAAAATAAATTAGTAGATATTTTTACAAAACCCCTACTTGAAGAAAGATTTTGTTTCCTTTGAAATAGGTTAGGTATTACTGTTTTTGCTCCCTAAACTAATTTGTTTTTCCTTTTTTATTTGCTTATTTATTTTAAATAGTACTATTTCCGTACACTATTCTGTGTTTTTTCCTTGTTTAGCATGCTCCATCGTTTCTTCTCCCTATAAAAAGTCTTTTCCTTTCTTTCTCTGTATCTTCCTTTTCTATTCCCCTCTAATTTCTCTTCTCTCCATACAAACCCTTCTTCTCCCTTCTCTCCTCCCTCATTCTTTCTCTTCTCTCTTTCCTTGTCTTCTTTCACACCATGCCTAAAACATGATCGATGGCTTTTCTCAAAAGCTCTGAGCTTCATTCCTCAAATTCCCCCGATGTTCTCTCCTTATCCTATGATTCATCTGATGAATCACTTGCTTCCCCTCCTGTGTCTTCTAAGCGTAAGCTATTTGCATAAAAAACAAAGGGTCTAAAGAAAACAAAACCGAGTTCTTCTGGAAATCTTTCCCCTGAGGACATGCCTCGTTTCTGGGTGGTGGAACAAAAGCACAGGTATGAATGGTTCAAGTCTCATCCTATTGTTCCTGCTAGAGTGGTAAATCTCATTCAGTTGCATAACTCAAACTGTCCAATAAGCCCTTTTCTTAAAGCTCAAAAATTGTCTTTGCTTTTTACCCTTTGTGGTTTTGAAGTGTTTGAAGAGGTTGTTCGATTATTTTATGTTAATATCCGTGTATCAAGTGATAGTGGTGAGTTAGAAACTCTAGATTTGGTAAATCGTCTTATTATTAGTGAGCCCTTATTTGAAGATGTTTTGGAACTAAATTTTTTGGTGTTATTCCTTATATGAATGGTTCCTGGTCTATTGACTTTGAGGTAACCCTGGAAGGTGCCAAAACCGCCGTGGCTGAACCCGACACACAGCTGTCAAATTTGGCCCTTTATCTCTGTGTTTCGAAAATCAAATATTGGCGCATAGTATTGCTACCACTTTGTTGCCCAGGAAAGGCTCTCTGAGCAATATCTCCAACAGGGATGTGTTCGTTCTCTATTATCTTCTTAAGAAATACAGGATCAACTGGGCAAATTGGTTTAAGGAATATATGTGGGAGAGTGCTGAGGAATCAAATCCATCTGCAAGTCTACCGTATGGGTTTCTCATATCTCGAATACTGGTGGACAGACTCATTGATCTCTCCAAGTTCAAACCAATTGAGATCAGCGACACCTATAACTCTCGCAAGTTTTACAGCATGGGCTATGTGGAGGCATAAATCAGGTGGGTGAAGAAGGACTCATTCCAAGAACGGGCTGAAGCGGTCAATCCAACTAAGACCTCCGCAAAGTCAGCTGCTCTCTTGGTTCAGGACTCTGATGAACTGAAAACTTGCATCCTGGCTATGGAACGTGGATTAGAAACTCTCCACGATGCTGTTGAAAAAGTGTTTCGACTCCAAAAGGATACCAGCTCTGATATCGGTAAGCTTCATATTGCTAAGACAGGTATAAAGCAAGAAGGCATTGCAACTGTTAACAAGCTAATCTGGCAAGTTGACTCTCTTAAGTGTGGAGTCGACTCTTCAAATAACGAACTTGCCATCTCTGTTCGGACCTCTTATCCCAGCCTATCCAGAAATATGGAGGGCTCCTACAACTCTTTCAGTGACAGGGTTATCAATACTCTGAAGTACTTTTGGGGATCTAATCATTAGACATATGGGTTCTCCTTTTCTTGCAACTTTTGGACAACTTCTAACAGCGATGTGTCCCTATGTCTTTTGGACCGTATATTGAAGGATCCAAGCCTTCCTACTCTGTTTTTCTCGTATTTTACTATTATCTAGACTGTAGTTTGTGCTATCTACTATTCCTTTTTTTTGTTATGCCAAGGGGGAGAATGATCAAGGTCCATGTTCACTCAAACAAGAGGCACTCAATTCAGGGGGAGCTTCACACGGACCTCAACATTTCAGGGAAGTCTTACTACGTTTTTCTTTATCTCTATAGTTAAACAGTTAAGTTGTCATTATCAAAAAGAGGGATATTGTTAGCCTCACATAATCGAGAATGTTTTAATAATGACAATACAAAAATTAATTCATCACTTGATGCAGGAAAAGAACGAGATACAACACAAAGCACAAACTCTCCTAATAAAGGAAAGTGGATGATTTGCGGATCAAGCTATTTAAGAAAGGAAAGCAAATATCAGATCAAAAGGAGCAACTTGCAGGAATCAAGAGGGACGCACAAGGAAACAAGATGAAGACAAAGTAGAAGATATCCTCTAAATAAATCTAAGAGGACAACACGCATCAATCAACGGACACACTCATGGAAGTAATATCGGCCAACAGTCAAGATTGCTTTTGGGAAAAATCAAATTAAGGGATGAACTCAAGACATGAAGACCAGTCAAGATTCAAGATCATCCCACAAGGAAAGATTTGATTTTCCATGGTCATATCTGATATGGACATGACTCAGCAAATCAATCACGAACGAATCAAGGATAAAATCAATGATCCTTGATTCAAACACCCTTGGGTTTCTGAAAAGAGCACATCCTATATAAACCTCCTCAACCATAGTTGTGAAGTGCACAACTTCACTTGAACTTATATTGTAATCTTCTTTCATCTTTCATAAAGCTTTGTACACGAGAGTGAACAATTGTAAAAGAAAAAAAGAAGGAAAGATTCTGAGTGTAGGTTATACAAGTAGAGGTAGTGTCAAAATAGAAGCTCTGATTTGCATATCAGACAGGACTTGAAGATTACACTTTCTGTACAACCAAGTTCGCACCAAGATCTTAAGGAAACCCAAGGGGACTGGACTAGGCACCACATTGGTGATCCGAACCAGTATAAAACATTCTATTTCAATTTATTTTCTGCGACTTATTTTGTTTTATACTGTTGAACTATCTTGCATGTGAGTCGACTACTCTTCACAGGAAGTCAACTGGACGAATTTTTAATTCACCCCTCCCTTGACTTTCAATTTTCACATCTTCATCTGACAGTGAGTACTAGGTGTTCATACGTTTTTACTTGGATCTAGCAAGATATGCTTATAGAGCAGGGGAAAAGTTAGACACAAACAAGTGCAAATATAGATCAGATTTTTTTTTGACAGCTGAGAAATCGCTGAGGGCCTTCCAATCCCAAATATGGGTCTAAGTTCTCAGATTTCAGTAACAAACTCAACTCAATATGTACTTTAACAGAATAAAAGAGCCCAAAACTTGTCTTTACTCAAGAAGAAACACATTGCATCATCATTGATTTTCTCATACCAAGTTGAACTTCAATTCACTCTGCTAAATTTTAAACATTTACCCTTGAAAGAAATGCTAGCAAAAAATGAGATCTCATCATCATCGTAGATTTACAACTCCACATGTAAAAGTCAGAATACATTTCATTGCTGAAAGAGAAAATGGTAAGCACATCACGAACCTAACTGATTTCAAAGTCAGTACGTGGACATACCTAGTCAGAGAATGATAGAGATAAAGCATTTTTAAATCACATATCTATCAAGAATACTTAACACTTCTAGATAACGGATACTATTGATGGTAATTGAAGATCAAAGAAGTCAGCTACTCTTAAAGGATTCAAACCTATAGTTGACACTGAGTTGTACTGGTAGTCACAATCCTCCTGACTAAGAGAAATTTGCCTAAGAGAAACATTTCCTCGATCAGCAACATATCGACTGTGTACGTGAAATTCCTCTAAAAACCTATGAAATTACTTGAACACGGTTATATCAGCACATAACACAGGTCATTATTTGTAGCTTTTACAAGCCAGGTTTGCACATTTGACAAGCACCAAGGAATCAATTAAATGGATAGAATAATGTGGGAGATCATTAACACTGATTGCACCAAAACCAATCTAGTCTACTATTAAAACCGGAATACCAGTAAGAAGGATCTTCTGTGAAAATTCAAACTAATAATCGTTCCGGAAAATGGACAGGTACCATACAAAAAGAAAAAACTAGAAACCAGTAACTGACAAACTTGATTGGTATTCCTCTTTTATTGATGATAAACGCTAGGGAAATTATAAATTGACTAAAAAGAAAATGAAATCAATAAGCTTAGCAGTTAGAAAAAAGTCTGGTACTTTTTTGTCAACAACATGTCCAGTGTAATCCCACAAGTAGGGTCATAGTGCAATAATGTTCATTGTCAATAACCCAATATCACAAGCATTAAGACGTAGAAATCATACAGTTAGTTAAACCACTGGCATTGCTTTGAACCAGCACATGTAATCTCCATTGTGGTAAATCCAACAAATGTGTATATAGATGAAGAGCTTCCAATAATATGTGTATTTCAAGCATCCTACTAATTTTCATAAAAGAGATGATGTTGATTAGTATATTATGCACTTTTCCAAGAACTAAGATGATACAAAAGCCCATGTAAGTAGGTTATGTATTTAGGGTATTTACCACTCGGAATAGTGTTCCTGGTATAGAACACTACACGGGAATATCTTTAGATTTTGCACTTTTGGCTGGAGTTTTCTTCTGAATTCTCTTACGGGAAGCACTTGAACAAGTTCTTTCGACCTCTGTTTGTGCCCTATCTGTAGCACAAACTTTCTTTCTTTCCGAAATAGGACAAATGAAATAATCTGTACAACATAGCATATAGGCAGAGGCATACACTACAACAAGCATTCAGCCCGTTTTACTAGCAAAACTATACGGAAGTTTCAGATAACCCACTCCCCGCACACACACACGCACGCACACACACACGCACACACACACATGCGTGCACACACACACACGCACACACACTCACACACACACGTACACGCGCGCACACACATACACACACGTATATATAATTTATCAAGAACTCACTGTTTTATGTTTTCTAGAATTCAGAATCCATTACATAAACTCATACATTCTAGTCCACTAATTGAGGTCGAAGCTAAAGATTTATGTAAGAGTTCAGCTGAAGCTAGTAGCATTGGCTCGGATCATGTATATGTGTTTAACAATTCACTTAATATGAATAACTAACTTATTAAGAATTCAATAAACCGTGTTTTTTTAGAATTCAAAATCAAACTTATACATTCGCCTCCTAGAATCAAGGTTGGAGCTAGTACTTTGTCTACAAGTTCGATAGCGCCCTATAGCTTGGGCTCATGTCCTATATATGTATATTAATATTTATTTGATATATATAAATAATTTATCAAGAACTTAGTGTTTTATGTTTATAAGTATAAATTATTTATCATGAAGCCAACAAAACAATAAATTATAAATTATCTTACATTTAACATTGCAGAGGATGTCCAAATTTCTCTCCATTTGACACTTTTGTCCAACTGATTGCAGCTTAGATTGTGCATCATCTATCAAATCAACATTCTCAATCCCTAATTTTCTCTCTCTCCAAGACTCTCTATAGAATTCGAGAATTGGATGAGGTGAAACATCAGAAACTACACCAGAAAAACATTTCTCAAAATGTTCAATGTTGTTAAAACTCTCATCCATTTTCTAGTTTTAAAAAAAGATCTTTTCCCCCTCTTTTCCTATAATTGAAATGAAAAAACTTATTATATATAACAATTGTATGTGAAAGCAATATATGTTGTGAATCTAGATTATTTGTATAATATATTTATTGCTGGTAATAATATAAATTTTTTACTTTATTTGTTTTTAATGAATACTATGTTATATCTTTCAGAGACTTAATGGATTTGGATTCTTAAAGTTATTAATTTACCTTTAGCACTACAAGACAGAACATATAGTACACAACAATTTGGTAAGTAATTGAGGTTGGAGCTAGAAATTTATCTAAGAGTTCAAAAGAAGCTAGAACCAGTGACTCAGATCTTGTATATGTATTTAACAATTCCCTTACTACGTATAAATAACTTATTATGAATCCAATAAACTGTATTTTTTAGAAATGCAAAATTTAGAAACTTAAAAATCTTACCTTCGCCTCCTAGAATTAGAGTTGGAGCTAGTACTTTGTCTATAAGTTCGAACGAACTATGTAGCATTGGTCCAAATCCAACATATGCATGTGTTTTAAATTTATTCAATATATATAAATAATTTGTCAAAAACTTACTGTTTTATGTTTTCTAAAATTCAAAGTCTATAAACTTAAAATCTTGCATTTTAGTCCACCAATCGAGGTCGAAGCTATAGATTTATCTAAGAGTTCAGCATAAGCTAGTAGCATTGACTCAGATCCTACAAATGTATTTAACAATTCACTTATTATGTATAAATAAATTGTTAAGAATCCAATGAACAGTTCATAAAATTAAAAATCATACCCTCGCCTCCTAGAATAAGGGTTGGACCTAGTACTTTGTTTACAAGTTCGAACAAACTCTGTAGCTTTGGTTCAAATCTTGCATATATGTTTTAAATTTATTTAATATATTTGAATAATTTTCCAACAACTTAGTGTTTTATGTTTTCAAAAATTCAAAATCAATAAACTTAAAATCTTACCTTCTAATCCACCAGTCGAGGTCGAAGCTATAGATTTATCTAAGAGTTCAGCAGAAGCATATTGCATTGACTCAGATCCTACAGATGTATTTAAAAATTCACGAATTATCTGTAAATATACTATTAACAATCCAATGAACTATGTTTTTTTAGAATACAAATTCATAAAATTAAATTTCTTACCATCGCCTGCTAGAATTAGTGTTGGAGCTAGTACTTTATTTACAAGTTGTAACGAACTCTGTAGCTTTGGTTCAAATCCAGCATATATATTTTAAATTTGTTTAATATATATAAATAATTTGTCAACAACCTAGTGTTTTATGTTTTCTAGAATTCAGAATCCATAAACATAAAATCTTACCTTCTAGTCCACCAATCGAGGTCGAAGCTAGAGATTTATCTAAGAGTTCGGCAGAAGCTATTTGTGACTCATATCCTGTATTTTAAAATTAACAAAGAAGCATAAGCAACTTAACAAGAACCTGATAAAGTATGATTTGAAAATATCAGAATTAATAAACATAAAGCATACCTTTGCCTCCCCTAATTAATCAGAGTAAAGGCTAGAGCTTTGTGTCACGCCCCGAGCCTACACCCTGGGCGGGACTGGCACTCGGAGACCATTTCTAGCCCCAAGAGAACCCTTGTCCTAGCTTTCTTAACTCCGCGAAAGACTTAACTCAATGAAACAGTCTCAAATAATAACTTAAAGAATAATAAGTTGGCCAAAATGGCACTTAAGTCTTAAGCAACATCTGAAAGATAAAGAAAGACATCTGAACTAATAACTATCTGACTGTCTATGAAGCCTCTAAATACTGAGATGGATGTTGGTACAAACCCCACAACATCCTAATAAATGAAAGACCGAAAGCGAATAAAAGAGTCCTCCGGAATGCAAGGAGGCTCACCACTGACTCTGAGCTGCTCAACTGGATCAACGAGGAGCTGGATGTTGATCCTGGTTACCTATGTCTGCATCATAATAAGATGCAGTTCAACTGGCATCAGTACATTGAATGTATGAGTATGCGAGTTGGAATGCTAAACCACACACAGGCTAGAAGGAATCTGAAAGAAACTGAATAACTTACCTGGCTTACTCAACTCAACTTGATTGGCTCATTTCAATATAAAGCAATTTAAAGCAAGTGCATTATAAAGAAAAGTTGTTTAAAACATGCTATAAACTCTGTGTGTATGCAAAAATACAATAAATCTGAGATGTATGTAGAAATACAAATGAACTGATGTATCTAGAAATACAATAACTGTTGTGGGAGTTTCTCTAACAGACAACCATCACATAAGAGCTATAGTGATGATACAGCGATCAACCTCACGCTGCCAGAGTATTTTATATCCGGCCAAAGGTACAGAACCTGAACTGCCTAATGGGTCCAGTAGTGTAATTTGAAAAAGATTCATCTAAAAAGTGTGAACCTCTTCTACCCATGATGGCTACATAGTTCTATGGCGGCTGTGGGTTCTTTGAACGCTCCCCCAATTCGGTGCTATATCCTACTCCCAAAAATGTACTGGCTCTAATGTTTGTAAAATATATTTCCTCTGTGATTTGAGATTAGTGCTCAAAAACTTAGCTCAAATGCTATCTTGGAAATAAAAGTTTCCCTTCTTGTTTAATTTAGAAAGCGATTTCTCTTTTCTAAAAACTAGCCCGAAGGTTCTTTGGAAATCTCAATTTCCAATCTTGTTTAAATGTGAAAACATTTCTTTTAAACTTCTTTGGGAATACATAGTCCCCATATACCTCTTTGAAGAAAAAAACTTCAAACCATAGCTTTACTCTTGCTTAACTTCAAAACTTAAGTCTTAAAAATGACGTTAAAACATTATTAAAGACCCTTGAGAACTTTGAGAAACTTTGCTTTGACTTACTTCTTAACTTCTAGACTAGACTATTAACTTCCTTGACTTTGAACTTAACTTTCCTTGAATTGAATTGTGGATTCAAGATTCATGATCTCATGTTTATGGATGATTTCATGATGTTTAGATGTACTTTAGAGTATTGGAATCGACTAGGAAACATAGGTACATCACTTAGGAACACGTATGAGAAGGTGGGGAACGAATGGGGAGAACTGGCGTCCCTGGCGCTCTGAGAGGCGTGGGGTGCTCTGGCTGGGGTGACGCGCCAGAGGCCAAACCTCAGAGAACATTTTGGGGCGTGCTGAGATGCGCGACACCCCAACCCCTGTACCCAGGTGTTCTCGACTATTCTCCTTCATTTTTCATCTCCAAACCCTCCAAACTTCCTTAATACTTTCCCCAAATCCTAGGATCAATTGTACCATCAATATACAACCAATCTAACTCGCAAAACAACCCGGAAACATGAATCAATTCAACACTAGGCATTCAACAATCAACCCACAAGAATTCAACAATGTTCTTCAAGAACTTCACTTTCTTAACATTCAAACAACTCCAATTTCGCTGAATTGAAACAAGTTAGTGTATGGGTGAACTAACCCAACACGAAAGAAATCTTACATACCTTACTAGGGATCACCCCCGACGAATTCCACTCACAAAGCTTGACCGATCTTGATGAATTCTTGCCTTTTTCTCCCTTTCTTTCGTCTTTTCTCTCTTCTCCAAGCCCTAAGCATATTTCTCAATTCTCCAAACTGACTAAGTCATGTTTTTACCCCAATAAATCCCTAAAATCAAATTAGGAAATAACTTACAAAAAAGACTAGTTTGCCCTTCCCTAAATCCAGATTGGGACTTTCCTCAATCCAACAGCCCAACTTCCGATAGACATATTTTACTCATACGATGTCGAAATCGTCCAATCTCAGCGGCGTTGGAAATATCTCTCCAAGGGATCTCCAACCATATCAAGAGATGCTCCTAAATCTTCCTGAGCTAGGAGATATGGCCGTTTGAAAATGGCCAAAACTCACTTTCTTAACTTAGACAAGATTTCCAGATTTCCTTATTCTTTCCAAAAATCAATATTTTTTCATATTTTAAACTCTTTATAGTTGTTTCTAGGTGCGAAATGTTACAATATCTCCCCCTTGGGAACATTCATCCACGAATGAGCTTTATTTCACTATGCTAAGGGTGGTAACATCAAGTTCAACACTCAACAAACCAAAACAATTAACACATGCTTACTCAATAATTCAAGGAGTACTAAGAAGAGAATTATTACCTTCAACTACATTCTCTCCAGATTCAAAGAGATGGGGATATCTCCTTTTCTTGTCCTCCTCAGCTTCCCAAGTAGCTTCTTCAACAAATTGGTTCCTCCAAAGGACTTTCACTGATGCAACTTCTTTTGTTCTCAACCTGCGAACTTGGCGATCTAAAATCTGAATTGGAGTCTTCTCGTAAGATAAATTTTTTTAATCCCCATATTTTCAGTTTGTACTATCAATGAAGGATCTCCCATGCACTTCTTCAACATGGAGATGTGAAACACTGAATGCACCGCTTCTAACTCTTGTGGTAGCTCCAACTCATAAGCTACATTGCCAATCCTCTTAACTATGCGATAAGGTCCAATATATCGGGGACTAAGTTTCCCCTTCTTACCAAACCTCATGACTCCCTTCATGGGTGAAACCTTCAAATACACCCAATCATCTACTTCGAACTCTAGTGGCCTTCTTCTAACATCTGTTTAGGATTTTTGACAACTCTGTGCCGTTTTCAGCCTCTCTTGAATCACCTTCACCTTTTCCATAGCTTGGTGAACCAAATCTGGTCCTATCAACCCTGCTTTACCAACTTCAAACCATCTAATAGGAGCTCTGCATCTTCTCCCATAAAGAGCTTCATAAGGAGCCATTTGGATGCTAGCATGAAAACTGTTGTTGTAAGCAAACTCTATGAGAGATAGGTGATCATCCTAATTTCCCTTGAAATCAATCACACAAGCCCATCTGTCTGGGGATGAAACGTAGTACTCAAGTTAACCTTTGAACCCAAACTTTTCTGAAAAAATTTCTAGAACTGTGCAGTAAATTGGGCACCTTGTTGACTGATGGAGGATTTCCAAGAAGATATTCTTGTCATCAAAGATGTGATCCTCTAAGATGAGAAGATATTCTTCATATCAAGATATGATCCTCTAAGATCTTAGTATAATTGTGGTAATCTAGAATATCATATCTCTGATTATTTCTCTTAATGTAAAGATTTAGGTGATTCTATTCCACAATCTTTTATGTATATATAAAGCCATGTACATGACATAGAAAGAGATTAATGAAATTATTCAATAATCTTATTCCACATGGTATCAAAGCTTTAGGCTTATTCCTGGCCAATTTTATTCATCCTATCTTGAAAAATCCCATTTTGCTATCTTTATCTGCCCAAACCATGTCTGAAAATGGTACTGCCGCAAATATTCCAGTCTCTGAAAATGTTTCTGCAACCGTAGAGAATAACTCTACAGTTTCAATTGGAGATTTGCAACATTCAGCTTCAAC
>NC_064287.1:6594784-6708304 GCF_019186545.1 Solanum stenotomum | reverse complement strand
CGCTTGATACTTTTAGGAATTTCTTTCCAAATTTTGAAATTTCCAATAAATTGGTTCCTAGGATCTTCGGAAGTGTTGCCTATGTTCATATTCATTCTCAAAATAGAGGCAAATTAGACCCACGTGCTCTTAAGTGTGTTTTCATAGGATATTCTCCTACTCAAAAAGGTTACAAGTGTTATCAACCATCATCAAAGAAATTCTTTGTTTCCGTAGATGTCACATTTGATGAGAGTGAATCCTTTTTTAATCATTCTTACAATCAGGGGGAGTCACTGAAGGGAAAGGAAGCTCTAGACTTGTCACTATTTGATTTGTCCATTTCTAGTCATGCCAAATCCTCGCCTGAGTCACCATTTCTACAGTCACCTGAGTCTCTAAATCCAAATGAACCCATTGAGTCTCCTAATCCAAATATAGATAATGGAATTCTAGAAAATAATCTACCATTGCAGGTATATTCCAGAAGAAAGAGACTAATTGATCAAACTACTCGGTTGCAATCATCTCCACAGGTTACTGCTCCTGATACCCATCCTGAACTTGTTGAACCGTCAGAAACACCAAACCAAACTGATCATGAAGAAGAATTTAACCAACCTAATGTCCTTGACCTTCCCATTGCAATCAGGAAAGGAACCAGAACTTGCACACAACACCCTTTGAGCCTCTCCATGACATATCAAAATCTATCCCCAAGTCATAAAGCTTTTCTCTGTAACCTCCACACAATTCCTATCCCTTGAAATTTGTCTGAAGCATTAGGAAATAAAGAATGGGAGAAAGCTATGAAGGTAGAAATGGAAGCATTGGAGAAAAACAAAACTTGGGATATTGTGGAATTACCAAAAGGAAAAAGGTTGGTCGGGTGCAGATGGGTGTTTACTGTGAAATATAAGTCAGATGGGTCCATGGAAAGATATAAAGCACGTTTGGTAGCAAAGGGTTATACACAAACCTATGGAATTGATTATTTGGAGACTTTTGCCCCAGTGGTAAAAATGAATACAGTGAGAGTTTTATTATCATTGGTTGCAGTTTTTAATTGGAACCTACAACAATTTGATGTAAAAAATGCCTTTTTACATGGAGACTTAGATGAGGAGATCTATATGGAGGTGCCACCTGCTTTTGAAAGCAAGAAGGGAATGGTGTGTAGACTGAAGAAGGCACTCTATGGATTAAAGCAATCACCTCGTGCATGGTTTGGAAGATTTACAAAGGTTATGATCAAGCTAGGGTATCGACAAAGTCAAGGAGACCACACCTTGTTCATACGACACTCAAAAATAGGAAAAGTGACAGCATTGTTGGTTTATGTGGATGACATCATAGTAACAGGTGATGATTCATAGGAGATACAAAATTTGAAGAAGTGTTTACTCAAGGAATTTGACATCAAAGAGCTTGGGAAATTAAAGTATTTTTTGGGAATCGAAGTGGCACACTCAAAACAAAGAATCTTTATTTCCCAACAAAAATATGTGCTTGATTTGTTGAAAGAAACAGGATAATTAGGGTGTAAACCAGTGGCTACACCAATTGAATACAATAATAGATTGTGCAATGCTCCAGAAGATTCAGTGGTAGATAAAGGCTTGTATCAAAGGCTTGTAGGGAAATTGATTTACTTGTCCCATACAAGGCCGGACATTGCATTTGCTGTAAGTGTTGTTAGCCAATTTATGCATGATCCTAGAGAAATGCATCTTCAAGCTGTCAATCGGATTCTACAATATCTTAAAGGAAGTCCAGGAAAAGGAATATTATTCAAAAGAGGAGGAAACATGGTTTTAGAAGCTTATACAGATGCGGACTATGCTGGTTCATTAGTGGATCGAAGGTCAAGTTCTGGATATTGCACCTTTTTAGGAGGAAATCTGGTGACTTGGAGGAGTAAAAAACAAAATGTAGTACCTAGATCAAGTGCAGAATCTGAGTTTAGATCCATGGCGATGGGAGTTTGTGAGTTGTTATGGCTAAAGATAATCCTTGATGATTTGAAGATAAGATGGGAAGGACCTATGAGGCTATATTGTGACAATAAATCAGCAATAAGTATAGCTCATAATCCTGTACAACATGATCGCACTAAGCATATTGAGGTAGACAGACATTTCATTAAGGAGAAATTAGATAACGGACTCATTTGTACGCCATTTGTATCTACAAAAGATCAGGTTGCTGATGTTTTAACAAAAGGATTGCCAAACAATATGTTTCAAGATCTAATAAGCAAGATAGGAATGGAAGATATCCATTCACCCGCTTGAGGGGGAGTGTTGACTGATGGAGGATTTCCAAGAAGATATTCTTGTCATCAAAGATGTGATCCTCTAAGATGAGAAGATATTCTTCATATCAAGATATGATCCTCTAAGATCTTAGTATAATTGTGGTAATCTAGAATATCATATCTCTGATTCTTTCTCTTAATGTAAAGATTTAGGTGATTCTATTCCACAATCTTTTATGTATATATAAAGCCATGTACATGACATAGAAAGAGATGAATGAAATTATTCAATAATCTTATTCCACACACCTCTATCTAAAATAATGGAGACTGGAACTCCATGAACTCTTACCACCTCCTGAATGTATAACTTGGCATAATCTTCTGCCGAATGGGTAGTCTTTACTGGCAAAAAGTGGGCTGACTTTGTCATTCTGTCAACAATCACCTAAATAGAATGATGTTGTCTGCAAGACCTTGGTAAACCTGTGATGAAATCCATATTAATCATCTCCCACTTCCATTCTAGAAGTTCTATATTCTACGCCAAATCACTAGGCCTTTGGTGTTCAACTTTCATTTGCTGGCAATTCGGACATTTGGCAACAAATTCTGCAATATCCTTCTTCATACCATTCCACCAATATACCTCTCTCAAATCACGGTACATTTTGGTGGAACCCGGATGGATGGAATATCTAGAGTAATGAGCTTCCTCCATGATCATCTCTCGGAGTTCATCCACCATTGGTACACATAATCTACCTTGGTATTTTAACACACCATCTCCCCCTTGTTCGAAAGCTAATACTCTTTGCTTTTGAATATTTGCCTTCAAGTCGAGCAAAATGGGGTCTTGGTCTTGTTGTTCCTTCACTTTTGACACTAGTGATGATTCAGGCCCGTTCGTCACCACTATTCCTCCTTCTATGGAATCCATAAGTCTGACTCCCAGGCGTACAATTATGTGCACATCTTTGGCTAACTCCCTTTTATCTTCCTCAACATGGGTGGTACTACCCATAGATAACATGCTTAAAGCATCATTAACCACATTAGCCTTACCTGGGTGGTAGAGAATACTCATGTCATAATCCTTGAGCAACTCTAACCACCTCCTTTGTCTGAGATTGAGTTCTTTCTGAGTGAACACATATTGCAAGCTCTTGTGATCAGCGAATATATCAACATGAACACCATACAAGTAGTGTCGCCAAATCTTCAAGGCGAAAACTACCGCAGCCAACTCTAAGTCATGGGTTGGATAATTCTTGTCATGAACCTTCAACTGTCTGGAGGCATAGGCTATCACCTTTCCTTTCTGCATTAACAAACAACCCAAACCAACTCTGGATGCATCACAGTACACCACAAAACCTTGAGTACCCTCTGGTAAGGTCAAAACCGGGGCCCTAGTCAACCTCTTCTTCAATTCCTGAAAACTTTTCTCACAAGCTTCAGACCATTGAAACTTCATTATTTTCTGAGTCAACTTCGACAAAGGAGACGAAATGGACGAGAAACCCTCAACAAATTTCCTATAATAGCCAGCCAAGCCCAAGAAACTCCTAATATGAGTTGGAGATGTGGGTCTAGGCCAATTCTGCACTGCCTCAATTTTCTAAGTATTAACTCTAATACCATCACTGAAAATAATATGGCCCAAGAATGCCACAAACTCAAGCCAAAACTCACACTTAGAGAACCTGGCATACAACTCTCTATCCTTCAATGTCTGATGAACTATTCTGAGATGACTAGCATGATTTTCTTCATTCCTTGAATAAATTAGTATGTCATCAATGACGACGATAACAAACATATCTAAATAAGGTTTGAAGACCCTGTTAATAAGATCTATGAACGCTGCTGGTGCATTGGTCAAACATAAGGACATGATCAAGAACTCATAATGACCATATCTAGTCCTGAATGCTGTCTTTGGAATGTCACATTCCCTAACTTTCAACTGATGGTAGCCTAATCTGAGGTCAATTTTTGAAAAACAGGTGGCACCCTGAAGTTGATCAAATAAATCATCTATCCTTGGAAGAGGATACTTATTCTTGATGGTAACCTTATTAAATTGACGATAATCTATACACATCCTAAGGGAACCATCTTTCTTTCTCACAAACAAGACCGGAGCGCCCCAAGGTAAGACACTTGGTCGAATGAAACCCTTATCTAATATATCTTTTAACTGCTCTTTCAACTCTTTCAACTCTGCTGGTGCCATTTTATATGGCAGAATAGAGATAGGACGAGTATCTGGAATGATGCCTATGCCAAAGTCTATTTCTCTCTCAGGAGGGACTCCAGGTAGATCATCAGGGAAGACTTCTGGAAACTCTTTTACTATAGGAACTGACTG
The DNA here is from genome assembly GCF_019186545.1 of Solanum stenotomum. Lineage (NCBI taxonomy): Eukaryota > Viridiplantae > Streptophyta > Magnoliopsida > Solanales > Solanaceae > Solanum > Solanum stenotomum. The sequence continues at coordinate 6,703,694 of NC_064287.1, read as the reverse complement.
AAGGGGAGGTACCTCAGCACTTGAGTCATTAACTCGGACTAAGTGATAAATACAACCCTTTGAAACTAACTTTCTTGCCTTAAGGTACGAAATGAAACGACCCTTAGGCACTGTTGAACTACTACTCCACTCTATAACTGACTCATTAGGAATCTGAAACTTGACAACTCAAGTTCTGCAATCTATGGAGGCATAACAGGCATGAAGCCAGTCCATACCAAGAATCACATCAAAGTCTATCATGTCTAACTCTATTAAATAAGCCATGGTACCCTTGTGATTGACGGAAATGGGACAATCACGATAGACTCTCTCTGCTAGAATAGACTCACCAACAGGTATGGAAACACTGAATGGTTCACTAAGTTTCTCAGGAAGAATTTCAAACTTATTTGCAACATAAGGAGCTACAAAAGACAAACTTGCTCCTGGGTCTAGCAAAGCATAAACATCAAAAGTAAAGAATTTGATCATAGCAGTGACAACATCTGGAGAGTTCTCTTACTCTTGGCGACTGGTGATTGCATAGAGACGGTTTGTTACTTTGCTAGTACCAGAAGTAGCTCATCTAGGTGCAACCCTGTTTGGTGGAGCAACTAAAGAAGACTGGGCTCTATTGCCCCCGTTACCCTGCCTGTTTTTGGACATTCTCGCATGAAATGTCCACTCTGACCATACTTGAAACAACCAGTGGAGCCTTCACGACAAATACCTGAATGGTTCCTACCACACTTGGCGCAGGAAGGAGACTTACTACCCCCTTGAGCCACACTACCATGTGAATAGGTAGGTTTAACTCTGGAATTTTGACCATAGTACTCATTCTTGTTCTTAGGTGCAGGTGCACTAGGAGATGATGGAGTAGGTCCCTTCTATTTATGTTGGAAAGACGACCGGTTTGCATTACTCTTCTGTTGTGCTGAGTCATTCCCTATCTTGGCTCTCTTGTTCTTGAACTCCTCTCCATCCCTCAGCTTCTCTTCCTCTACCTGCTGTACATAGACCATCAACCTCGAAATGTCCATGTCCCCAATAAGCATTGCTGCCTGACCCTCCTTGCTTGACTGACGACCGAAACCAGCAACAAACAAACTCATCCCACTCCTCATGTCCGCAACCATTTAGGAGCATAGCGAGACAATTGGGTGAACTTCAATCCATACTCATGCACACTTAAGGAATCCTGTTTCAGTGTTAGAAACTTTCGTACCTTAGTCTCCTTCAGTTCTTGGGGAAAGAAACGCCCCAAAAAGGCTTTCTCAAAACAAGCCCAACTAGCAGGTGGTGCATTCTCAAGTCGACCCCCTTTCCACTGATCGAACCATGTTCTAGCAACATCCTTTAGTTGATATACAGCTAGTTCAACTCACTCAGTATCTGCCACATGCATCACATCAAATACCTTTTTCACCTCTTCAATAAAATTTTTCGGATCCTCAGTAGTGACCAAACCAGTGAAACTAGGAGGATTCATTCTCAAGAATTCGCGAATCCTCGAAGTGTCAGTCTTTTCTTGCCGAGCTCCTCTCTGCTGCCCAGCCTGATTTGTCATAACTTGGCTAAGCATCTTTATAGCTTCTGTAACTCAGCATTAGAGACCTCTCCTTGCGATTGCACTTCAGGTGCATTAGGTAATTTTTGCTCTTGTGGTTCAACATTTATCCTAGCTGGACGACCTTGTGCTGCTCTTCATGGAGGCATGGTTATCTATAACAGGCACAAGCATGAATTAGAGGGAAACTTTTAGAGATGCACTCTAATGCACAAGATAGATATGAAGGAAGTGAAGAATTTCCAAAATGTTGCAGCCTCCTAATTATAGATGTGGCGCGCTTCACACCGATAACTAGGACTCTACAGACACGGCTTCATAGACTCCCTAGGACTCCTGAACTCTGTGCTCTGATACCCAGTTTATCACGCCCCGAGCCTACACCCTGGGCGGGACTGGCACTCAGAGACCATTTCTGGCCCTAAGCGAATCCTTGGCTTGGCTTACTTAACTTAGCGGAAGACTTAACTCAATGAAACGGTCTCAAATAATAACTTAAAGAATAATAAGTTGGCCAAAATGGCACTTAAGTCTTAAACAACATCTGAAAGATAAAGAAAGACATCTGAACTAATAACTATCTGACTATTTATGAAGCCTCTAAAATACTGAGAAGGATGTTGGGACAAACCCCACAACATCCTAATAAATGAAAGATTGAGAGCGAATAANAGATAAAGAAAGACATCTGAACTAATAACTGTTTGACTGTTTATGAAGCCTCTAAACTACTGAGAAGGATGTTGGGACAAAACCCACAACATCCTAATAAATGAAAGATTGAGAGCGAATAAAAGAGTCCTCCAGAATGCAAGGAGGCTCACCACTGACTCTGAGCTGCTCAACTGGATCAATGAGGTGTTGGATGCAGATCCTGGTTACCTGCATCTGCATTATAATAAGATGCAGGCCAACTAGCATCAGTACATTGAATGTACGAGTATGCGAGTTGGAATGCTAAACCACACATAGGCTAGAAGGAATCTGAAAGAAACTGAATAACTTACCTGGCTCACTCAACTCAACCTGACTGACTCATTTCAATATAAAGCAATCTAAAACAACTGCAATATAAAGAAAAGTGGTTTAAAACATGCTATAAACTATGTGTGAATGCAAAGATACAATAAATCTGAGATGTATGTAGAAATACAAATGAACTGATGTACATAGAAATACAATAACTGTTGTGGGAGTTTCTCTAACCGACAACCATCACATAAAAGCTATACTGATGATACAACGACCAACATCATACTGCTAGAGCATTGTATACCCGGCCAAAGGTACAGAACCTGAACTGCCTAATGGATCCACTAGTCTAATTTGGAAAGGATTCATTTAAAAAGTATGAACCTCTTCTACCCATGAATGCTACATGGTTCTATGGGGGCTGTGGGTTCTTTGAACGCTCCCCCAATTCGGTGCTCAATACTACTCCCAAAATTTTACTGGCTCTTATGTTTCTAAAACATATTTCCTCTGTGATTTGAGATTAGTGTTCAAAAACTTAGCTCAAACGCTATCTTGGAAATCAAAGTTTCCCTTCTTGTTTCATTTAGAAAGCAATTTCTCTTTTCTGAAAACTAGCCCGAAGGCTCTTGGGAAATCTCAATTTCCAATCTTGTTTAAATGTGAAAACATTTCTTTTAAACTTCTTAGGAAATACATTGTCCCCATATAACTCTTTGAAGAAAAGAACTTCAAACCATAGCTTTACTCTTGCTTAACTTCAAAACTTAAGTCTTAAAAATGATGTTAAAACATTATTAAAGACCCTTGAGAACTTTGAGAAACTTTGCTTTGACTTACTTCTTAACTTCTAGACTTGACTCTTAACTTCTTTGACTTTGAACTTAACTTTCCTTGAATTGAATTAAGGATTCAAGATTCATGATCTCGTGTTTATGGATGATTTCATGATGTTTAGATATTTATGGATGATTTCATTATGTTTAGATGTACTTTAGAGTGTTGGAATTGACTAGGAAACATAGGTACATCACTTAGGAACACGTACAAGAAGGTGGGGAACGAATGGGGAGAACTGACATCCTTGGCGCTCTAAGTGGCGTGGGGCGCCAGGACCCAAACCTCAGAGAGCTGGGTGGGGCGCTCTGACTGGGGTGACACGCCAGAGGCCAAACCTCAGAGAACATTTTGGGGCGCGCTAAGAGGCGCTACGCCCCAACCCCTATACCCAGGGGTTCTCGACTTTTCTCCTCCATTTTTCATCTCTAAACCCTCCAAACTTCCATGATACTTTCCCCAAACCCATAGGATCAATTGTACCCTCAATATACAACCAATCTAACTCGCAAAATAACCCGGAAACATGAATCAATTCAACACTAGGCATTCAACAATCAACCCACAAGAATTCAACAATGTTCTTCAAGAACTTCACTTTCTTAACATTCAAACAACTCCAATTTCGCTGAATTGAAACAAGTTAGTGTGTGGGTGAACTAACCCAACACGAAAGAAATATCACATACCTTAATAGGGATCACCCCCGATGAATTCCACTCGCAAAGCTTGACCGATCATGACGAATTCTTGCCTTTTTCTCCATTTCTTTCTTTTTTTCTCTCTTCTCCAAGCCCTACGCGTATTTCTCAATTCTCCAAACTGACTAAGTCATGTTTTTACCCCAATAAATCCCTAAAATCAAATTAGGAAATAACTTAGAGAAAATACTAGTTTGCGCTTCCCTAAATCCGGATTGGGACTTTCCTCAATCCAACAACCCAACTTCTGAAAGGCATATTTTACTCATACGATGTCGAAATCGTGCAATCTCAGCGGCGTTGCAAGGACCTCTCCAAGAGATCTCCAACCATATCAAGAGATGCTCCTAACTCCTCCTGATCTAGGAGTTATGGCCTTTTGAAAATGGCCCAAACTCACATTCTTAACTTAGACAAAATTTCCAGATTTCCTTATTCTTTCCAAAAATCAATATTTTCATATTTTAAACTTTTTATAGTCGTTTCTAGGTGCGAGATGTTACACATTGTGTATGGATTCTACAGAACCATTCAACTTTTGCTCAATTTTTATATATATTTTAAATTACACTTTATATGGATAAATTATTTATCATGAAGCCAACAAAACAATAAATTATAAATCATCTTACATTTAGCATTGCAGAGGATGTCAAAATCTCTATCCATTTGACACTTTTGTCCAACTGATTGTAGCTTAGATTGCGCATCATCTATCAAATCGACATTCTCATTCCCTGATTTTCTCTCTCTCTCCATGACTCTCTATAGAGTTCAAGAATTAGATGAGGTGAAACATCTAAAACTGCACCTGAAAAACATTTCTGAAAATGTTGAATGTACTTGAAACTATCATCCACTTTTTAGTTTTTTTTAAAAAAAAAAGATCTTATCCCCCTCTTTTCCTAGGGTTGAAATGAAAAAAAAAACTTATTATATATAATAATTGTATGTGTAAGCAATATATGTTCTGAATCTAGATTATCTGTACAATATACTAATTGTTGGTAATAATATAAATTTTCTACTTTATTGGTTTTTAATTAATACTATGCTATATCTTTCAGAGACTTAATGTACCTGGATTCATAAATTTATTAATTTACCTTTAGCACTACAAGACATTCCTATCTATAATTTGAACACATATCACACAACAATTTGGTAAGTAATTGAGGTCGGAGCTAGAAATTTATCTAAGAGTTCAAAAGAAGCTAGCACCATTAACTCAGATCTTGTAAATGTATTTACCAATACCCTTACTATATATAAATAACTTATTATGAATCCAATCAACTATATTTTTTAGAATTCAAAATTCAGAAACTTTAAAATCTTACTTTCGCCTCCTAGAATTCGAGTTGGAGCTAGTACTTTATCTACAAGTTCGAATGAACTCTGTAGCTTTGGTCCAAATCCTACATAGATGTTTTAAATTTATTTAATATCTATAAATAATTTGTCAAAAATTTACTGTTTTATGTTTTCTAAAATTCAAAATCGATAAACTTAAAATCTTACCTTTAAGTCCACCAATCGAGGTCGAAGCTATAGATTTATCTAAGAGTTCAGCATAAACTAGTAGCACTAACTCAGATCAAATGTATTTAACAATTCACTTATTTTGTATAAATAAATTATTATTAATTCAATGAACAGTTTTTTTAGAATCCAAATCCGTAAAATTAGAAATCATACCCTCGCCTCCTAGAATAAGGGTTGGACCTAGTACTTTGTTTACAAGTTGGAACAAACTCTGTAGCTTTGGTTCAAATCTTGCATATATGTTTTAAATTTGTTTAATATATTTAAATAATTTTCCGGAAAATGTTTTCCAATTTTCTCATGTTTGGTTTGGTTTAATGTTTTGGAAAATGTTTTCCAAATCAACTTATTTTACTCAAATTCAAGGAAGATGACTTTCCTTGAAAAATCAAGGAAAACATTTTCCAAAACTAATAATATACCAGGAGAATCAGAAGGAGAAATAAAAGAAGGATGAGAAGAGTTTATGAGCAGAGTGGCCGCATTAGTTCCAACAAGAATGGGAACTTGAGTCTCAGAAGATGTGGGGACATGATCTCCAATTGTAACAAATTATAAAGCAGGAATAAAAATGAAAATATGAGGAAAGATTTAAAACTTGAGCTCTGATATCATGAAAAATTGCAAAAATATATAAAAGAGATGTGCTGAATGTTTCATATATCTTTATCCCTCTGTTTAACACATGTATATATAGAAAAACTTGAAATAATAAACTACCCAACTATCCTATATATTAGCAACCTTAAACAGCATAATAGTCCTATATACTAGCTACCTTAAACAACATATCTGTAGTTACACGAAGTAAAAGTGAAAAAATCACAAACTACCCAACTATCTCCTAATTGTTAGTTACCTTAAATAACAAACTACTATTTACATGGAAGTAAAAATAAAAATAAGGAATCTGTAATTTCCAGATGGAAAAACAAAACTAAAACTTTAAAAAAGAAAAAGAAAAAACTGGAGTGATTCTACTATGTTAGAAAACTTTGTGTCGTCTAAAAACATAGTCCCTTTTAACCGTTTTCATTCTTCTTTGTCACAAAATCATCATCCTCGAGCTTTTTCATCAACGAGTCTTTAATAAATCCAACATTAATCAAAGTAAAAGATAGAGCTTTGTGTATGGATTCTACAGAACCATTCAACTTTGGCTCAATTTTTATATATATTTTAAAATACACTTTATATGGATAAATTATTTATCATGAAACCAACAAAATAATAAATTATAAATCATCTTACCTTTAACATTGCAAAGGATGTCAAAACCTCTCTCTGTTTGACATTTTGTCCAACTGATTGTAGCATAGATTGTGCATCATCTATCAAATCAACATTCTAATTCCCTGGTTTTCTCTCTCTCTCCATGACTCTCTATAGAATTAAAGAATTAGATGAGGTGAAACATCTGAAACTGCACATGAAAATCATTTCTGAAAATGTTGAATGTAATTGAAACTCTCATCAATTTTTTAGTTTTAATAAAAAAAGATCTTTTCCCCCTCTTTTCCTAGGGTTGAAATGAAAAAAAACTTATTATATATAATAATTGTCTGTGTAAGAAATATATGTTGTGAATCTAGATTATCTATAAAATATATTTATTGTTGGTAATAATGTAAATTTTCTATTTTATTTGTTTTTAATTAATACTATGCGATATCTTTCAAAGACTTAATGTATTTGGATTCATAAATTTATTAATTTACCTTTAGCACTACAAGACATTCCTACCTATAATTTGAACATATAGCACACAACAATTTGGTAACTAATTGAGGTCGGAAATAGATATTTATCTAAGAGTTCAAAAGAAGCTAGCACCATTGACTCAGATCTTGTATATGTATTTACCAATACCCTTACTATGTATAAATAACTTATTATGAATTCAAAATTCAGAAACTTTAAAATCTTACATTCGCCTCCTAGAATTAGAGCTGGAGCTAGTACTTTATCTACAAGTTCGAATGAACTCTCTACCTTAGGTCCAAATCTTACATATATGTTTTAAATTTATTTAATATCTATAAATAATTTGTCAAAAATTTACTGTTTTATGTTTTCTGAAATTCAAAATCGATAAACTTAAAATCTTACCATTTAGTCCACCAATCGAGGTCGAAGCTATAGATTTATCTAAGAGTTCAGCATATGCTAGTAGCATTGACTCAGATCCTACAAATGTATTTAACAATTCACTTATTATGTATAAATAAATTATTAAGATTCCAATGAACAGTGATTTTAGAATCCAAATTCATAAAATTAAAAATCATACCCTCGCCTCCTAGAATAAGGGTTGGACCTTGTACTTTGTTTACAAGTTGGAACAAACTCTGTAGCTTTGGTTTAAATCTTGCATATATGTTTCAAATTTGTTTAATATATTTAAATAATTTTCCAACAACTTAGTGTTTTATATTTTCTGGAATTCAGAATCCAGAAACTTAAAATCTAACCTTCTAGTCCACCAATCGAGGTCAAAGCTAGATATTTGACTAAGAGTTCCGCAGAAGCTAGTTGTGACTCAGATCCTATCTTTGTATTTTAAAATTAACAAAGAAGCATAAGCAACTTAGAAAGAACCTTCGAAAGTATGATTTGAAAATATCAGAATTCATAAACATAAAACTTGCCTTTGTGTCCCCTAATTATTCATAGTAAAAGCTACAACTTTGTCTATGGGTTCTACTGAACCATTCAACTTTGGCTCAAATTTTATATCTATTTTAAAAATACACTTTATGTGTATAAATTATTTGTCATGAAGCCAACAAAACAATAAATTCTTAATCATCTTACCTTTAACATTTCAAAGGATGTCAAAATCTCTCTCCATTTGATCCTTTTGTCCAACTAATTGTAGTTTAGATTGTGCATCATCTATCAAATCAACATTCTCAATATCTGATTTTCTCTCTCTCCAAGAATCTCTATAGAATTCAAGAATTGGATGAAGTGAAACATCAGAAACTGCACCTGAAAAACATTTCTCAAAATGCTCAATGTAGTTGAAACTCTCATCCATTTTTTTGTTTTAAAAAATATATATTTTCTCCCTCTTTTCCTATGGTTGAAATGAAAAAACTTATTAAATATAACAGTTGTATTTGAAAGCAATATATATTGTAAATCTAGATTATCTGTACTATATATTTATTGTTGGTAATATTATAAATTTTTTACTTTATTTGTTTTTAATGAATACTACGCTATATCTTTCAGAGACTTAATGAATTTGGATTCATAAAGTTATTAAATTACCTTTAGCACTACAAGGCATTCCTATCTGTAATTTGAACATATAGTACATAACAATTTGGTAAGTAATTGAGGCTGGAGCTAGAAATTTATCTAAGAGTTCAATAGAAGCTTGCAGCATGATCTTGTATATGTATTTAAAAAATTACTTACTACTTATAAATAACTTCTTATGAATCCAATAAACGGTGTTTTTTAGAATTTAAAATTCAGAAACATAAAAATCCTACCTTCGCCTCCTACAATTAGAGTTGGAGCTAGTACTTTGTCTACAAGTTCGAAAGAACTATGTAGCTTTGGTCCAAATCCTACATATATGTTTTAAATTTATTTAATATATAAATATACTTTGTCAAAAACCTAGTGTTTTATGTTTTCAAAAATTTAACAATAAACTTAAAATCGTACCTTCTAATCCACCAATCAAGGTCGAAGCAATAGATTTGTTTAAGAGTTTAGCAGAAGGATATAACATTGACTCAGATCCTACAGATGTATTTAAAAATTCATGAATTATGTATAAATAAACTATTAAGAATCCAATGAACTGTGTTTTTTATAATACAAATTCATAAAATTAAAAATCTTACCCTCGCCTTCTAGAATTAAGGTTGGAGCTAGTACTTTGTTTACAAGTTGGAACGAACTTTGTAGCTTTCGTTCAAATCCAGCATATATGTTTTAAATTTGTTTAATATATATAAATAATTTGACAACAACTTAATGTTTTATCTTTTCTAGAATTCGGAATCCATAAACTTAAATCCCTACTTTCTAGTCCACCAATCGAGGTCGAAGCTAGAGATTTATCTAAGAGTTCAACAAAAGCTATTTATGACTCCGATCTTGCATTTTAAAATTAACAAAGAAGCATAAGCAACTTAGCAAGAACCTAATAAACTATTATTTGAAAATATGAGAATTGATAAACATAAAACTTACCTGTGCCTCCCCTAATTAATCAGAGTAAAAGGTAGAGCTTTGTGTATGGATTCTATAGAACCATTCAACTTTAGCTTAATTTTTATATATATTTTAAAATACACTTTATATGGATAAATTATTTATCATGAAGCCAACAAAACAATAAATTATAAATCATCTTACCTTTAACATTGCAAAGGATGTCAAAATCTCTCTCCATTTGACACTTATGTCCAACTAATTGTAGCTTAGATTGTGCATCATCTATCAAATCAACATTCTCAATCCCTACTTTTCTCTCTCTCAAAAAGACTCTCTATAGAATTCAAGAATTGGATGAAGCGAAACATCAGAAACTGCACCAGAAAAACATTTCTCAAATTTTTTAATGTAGTTGAAACTCTAATCCATTTTTTAGTTTTTTTTTTTCTAAAAAAAGATCTTTTACCCCTCTTTTCCTATGGTTGAAATGAAAAAACATATTCTATATAAGAATTGTATGTGAAAGCAATATATGACTTAATGTATTCGGATTCATAAATTTATTAATTTACCTTTAGCACTACAAGACATTCCTATCTATAACTTGAACATATAGCACACAATAATTTGGTAAATAATTGAGGTCGGAGCTAGAAATTTATCTAACAGTTCAAAAAAAGCTAGCGTCGTTGACTCAGATCTTGTATATGTATTTAACAATACCCTGACTATGTATAAATAACTTATTATGAATTCAATAAACAATATTTTTTAGAATTCAAAATTCAGAAACTTTAAAATCTTACTTTTGCCTGCTAGAATTAGAGTTGGAGCTAGTACTTTGTCTACAAGTTCGAATGAACTTTGTAGCTTTGGTCCAAATCCTACATATATGCTTTAAATTTATTTAATATCTATAAATAATTTATCAAAAACTTACTGTTTTATGTTTTCTAAAATTCAAAATCGATAAACTTAAAATCCTACCTTTTAGTCCACCAATCGAGGTCGAAGCAATAGATTTATCTAAGAGTTCAGCATAAGCTATTAGCATTGACTCAGATCCTACAAATGTATTTAACAATTCACTTATTATGTATAAATAAATTATTAAGAATACAATGAACAATGTTTTTAGAATACAAATTCATAAAATTAAAAATCATACCCTTGCCTCGTATAATAAGGGTTGGATCTAGTACTTTGTTTACAAGTTGGAACAAACTCTGTAGCTTTGGTTCAAATCTTGCATATATGTTTTAAATTTGTTTAATATAGTTAAATAATTTTCTAACAAATTAGTATTTTATATTCTCTGGAATTGAGAATCCAGAAACTTAAAATCTGACCTTCTAGTCCTCCAATTGAGGTCAAAGCTAGAGATTTATCTAAGAGTTCAGCAGAAACTAGTTGTGACTAAGATCCTGAAAATATCAGAATTCATAGATATAAAACTTACCTTTGCTTCCCCTAATTAATCATAGTAAAAGCTAGAGCTTTGTCTATGGGTTCTACAGAACCATTCTACTTTCGCTCAAATTTTATATATATTTTAAAATAAATTTTATATGTATAAATTATTTATCATGAAGCCAACAAAACAATAAATTTTAAATCATCTTATCTTTAACATTGCAAAGCATGTCAAAATCTCTCTCCATTTGACACTTTTGTCCAACTAATTGTAGCTTAGATTGTGCATCATCTATCAAATCAACATTCTCAATTCCTAATTTTCTCTCTCTCCATGACTCTATATAGAATTAAAGAATTGAATGAAGTGAAACAACAGAAACTGCACCTGAAAAATATTTCTCAAAATTTTCAAAGTAGTTGAAACTCTCATCCATGTTTTTGTTTGAAAAAAAAGATATTTTCCCGTTCTTTTCCTATGGTTAACATGAAAAAACTTAGTATATTTAACAGTTGTATGTGAAAGCAATATATGTTGTAAATCTAGATTATCTGTACAATATATTTATTGTTGGTAACAATATAAATTTTCTACTTTATTTGTTTTTAGTAAATACTATGATATATCTTTTAGAGACTTAATGGATTTGGATTCATAAAGTTATTAAATTACCTTTACCACTACAAGACATTCCTATCTGTAATTTGAACATATAGTACACAACAATTTGGTAAGTAATTAAGGCTGGAGCTAGAAATTTATCTAAGAGTTCAATAGAAGTCAGCAGCATTGACTCAGATCTTGTATATGTATTTAAAAATTTGCTTACTACGTATAAATAACTTATTATGAATCCAATAAACTGTGTTTTTCAGAATTCAAAATTCAGAAACCTAAAAATCTTACTTTCGCCTCATAAAATTAGAGTTGGAGCTAGTACTTTGTCTACTCGTTCGAATGAACTCTGTAGGTTTGGTCCAAATCCTACATATATGTTTTAAATTTATTTAATATCTATCAATAATTTGTCAAAAACTTAGTGTTTTACGTTTTCAAAAATTCAAAATCAATAAACTTAAAATCTTAACTTTTAGTCCACCAATCGAGGTCGAAACTATAGATTTACCTAAGAGTTCAGCATAAGCTAGGGGCATTGACTCAGATCCTATAAATGTATTTAACAATTCACATATTATTTTTAAATAAAATATTAAAAATCCAATGAATAGTGTTTTTAGAATCCAAATTCATTATATTTAAAATCATAACCTCACCTCCTAGAATTAGGGTTGGACCAAATTCTTTGTTTACAAGTTGGAACAAACTCTGTAGCTTTGGTTCAAATCTTGCATATTTGTTTAAAATTTATTTAATATATTTAAATAACTTGACAACAACTTAGTGTTTTCTTCTTTCTAGAATGCAGAATCCATAAACTTAAAATCTTATACCTTCTAGTCCACCTATCGAGGTCAAAGCTAGATATTTGTCTAAGAGTTCAGCAGAAGCTAGTTGTGAATCAAACCCTGTATCTGTGTTTTAAAATTAACACAGAAGAATAAGCAACTTAGCAAGAACCTAATAAAGTCTGATTTGAAAATATCATAATTCATAGACATAAAACTTGCTTTTTCTTCCCCTAATTAATCATAGTAAAAACTAGAGCTTTGTCTATGGGTTCTACAGAACCATTCAACTTTGGCTCAAATTTTATATATATTTTAAAATACAGATTAAATTTATAAATTATTTATGAGGAAGCCAACAAAACAATAAATTATAAATCATCTTATCTTTAACATTGCAAAGGATGTCAAAATCTCTCTCCATTTGACACTTATGTCCAACTAATTGTAGCTTACATTGTGCATCATCTATCAAATCAACATTCCCAACCCCTGATTTTCTCTCTCTCCAAGACTCTCTATAGAATTCAAGAATTGGATGAAGTGAAACATCAGAAACTGCTCCTAAAAAATATTTCTCAAAATGTTCAATGCAGTTCAAACTCTCATCCGTTTTTTTGTTTAAAAAAAAGATATTTTCCCGCTCTTTTCCTATGGTTGACATGAAAAAACTTAGTATATTTCACAGTTGTATGTGAAAGCAATATATGTTGTAAATCTAGATTATCTGTACAATATATTTATTGTTGGTAACAATAATAAATTTTCTACTTTATTTGTTTTTAGTAAATACTATGATATATCTTTCAGAGAATTAATGGATTTGGATTCATAAGGTTATTAAATTACCTTTAGCACTACAACACATTCCTATCTGTAATTTGAAAATATAGTACACAACAATTTGGTAAGTAATTGAGGCTGGAGCTAGAAATTTATCTAAGAGTTCAATAGAAGCTAGCAGCATTGACTCAGATCTTGTATATGTATTTAAAAATTTGCTTACTACGTATAAACAACTTATTATGAATCCAATAAACTGTGTTTTTCAGAATTCAAAATTCAGAAACTTAAAAATCTTACTTTCGCCTCATAAAATTAGAGTTGGAGCTAGTACTTTGTCTACAGGTTCGAATGAACTCTGTAGGTTTGGCCCAAATCCTACATATACGTTTTAAATTTATTTAATATCTATCAATAATTTGTCAAAAACTTAGTGTTTTACGTTTTCAAAAATTCAAAATCAATAAACTTAAAATCTTAACTTTTAGTCCACCAATCGAGGTCGAAGATATAGATTTACCTAAGAGCACAGCATAAGCTAGGAGCATTGACTCAGATCCTACAAATGTATTTAACAATTAACATATTATGTTCAAATAAAATATTAAGAATCCAATGAATAGTGTTTTTAGAATCCAAATTCATAAAATTAAAAATCATAACCTCGCCTCCTAGAATTAGGGTTGGACCTAGTACTTTGTTTACAAGTTGGAACAAACTCTGTAGCTTTGGTTCAAATCTTGCATATATGTTTTAAATTTGTTTAATATATTTAAATAATTTTTCAACAACTTAGTGTTTTCTTCTTTCTAGAATGCAGAATCCATAAACCTAAAATTTTATACCTTCTAGTCCACCTATCGAGGTCAAAGCTAGATATTTGTCTAAGAGTTCAGCAGAAGCTAGTTGTGAATCAGATCCTGTATCTGTGTTTTAAAATTAACAAAGAAGAATAAGCAACTTAGCAAGAACTTAATAAAGTATGATTTGAAAATATCAGAATTCATAAACATAAAACCTTCTTTTTCTTTCCCTAATTAATCATAGTAAAATCTAGAGCTTTGTCTATGGGTTCTACAGAACCATTCAACTTTGGCTCAAATTTTATATATATTTTAAAATACAGATTAAATTTATAAATTATTTATGAGAAAGCCAATAAAACAATAAATTATAAATCATCTTACCTTTAACGTTGCAAAGGATGTCAAAATCTCTCTCCATTTGACACTTATGTCTAACTAATTGTAGCTTAGATTGTGCATCATCTATCACATCAACATTCTCAACCCCTGATTTTCTCTCTCTCCATGACTCTCTATAGAATTCAAGAATAGGATGAAGTGAAACATCAAAAATTGCTCCTGAAAAATATTTCTCAAAATGTTCAATGTAATTGAAACTCTCATCCATTATTTTGTTTTAAAAAAAAGATATTTTCCCGCTCTTTTCCTATGGTTGACATGAAAAAACTTAGTATATTTAACAGTTGTATGTGAAAGCAATATATGTTGTAAATCTAGATTATCTGTACAATTTATTTATTGTTGGTAACAATATAAATTTTCTACTTTATTTTTTTTTAGTAAATACTATGATATATCTTTCAGAGACTTAATGGATTTGGATTCATAAAGTTATTAAATTACCTTTAGCACTACAACACATTCCTATCTGTAATTTGAACATATAGTACACAACAATTTGGTAAGTAATTGAGGCTGGAGCTAGAAATTTATCTAAGAGTTCAATAGAAGCTAGCAGCATTGACTCAGATCTTGTATATGTATTTAAAAATTTGCTTACTACGTATAAATAACTTATTATGAATCCAACAAACTGTGCTTTTCAGAATTCAAAATTCAAAAACAACAAAATCTTACTTTCGCCTCATAAAATTAGAATTGGAGCTAGTACTTTGTCTACAGTTTCGAATGAACTCTGTAGGTTTGGTCCAAATCCTACATATATGTTTTAAATTTATTTAATATCTATCAATAATTTGTCAAAAACTTAGTGTTTTATGTTTTCAAAAATTCAAAATCAATAAACTTAAAATCTTAACTTTTAGTCCACCAATCGAGGTCGAAGCTATAGATTTATCTAAGAGTTCAGCATAAGCTAGGAGCATTGACTCAGATCCTACAAATGTATTTAACAATTCACATATTATGTTCAAATAAAATATTAAGAATCCAATGAGTAGTGTTTTTAGAATCCAAATTCATAAAATTAAAAATCATAACCTCGCCTCCTAGAATTAGGGTTGGACCTAGTACTTTGTTTACAAGTTGGAACAAACTCTGTAGCTTTGGTTCAAATCCTGCATATATGTTTTAAATTTGTTTATTATATTTAAATAATTTGTCAACACCTTAATGTTTTCTGCTTTCTAAAATGGAGAATCCATAAACTTAAAATCTTACCTTCTAGTCCACCTATCGAGGTCAAAGCTAGATATTTGTCTAAGAGTTCAGCAGAAGCTAGTTGTGACTCAGATCCTGTATCTGTGTTTTAAAATTAACAAAGAAGCATAAGCAACATAGCAAGAACCTAATAAAGTGTGATTTGAAAATATCATAATTCATAAACATAAAACTTGCTTTTTCTTCCCCTAATTAATCGTAGTAAAAACTAGAGCTTTGTGTATGGGTTCTACATAACCATTCAACTTTGGCTCAAATTTTATGTATATTTTAAAATATAGATTAAATTTATAAATTATTTATCATGAAGCCAACAAAACAATAAATTATAAATAATCTTACCTTTAACATTGCAAAGGATGTCAAAATCTCTCTCCATTTGACACTTATGTCCAACTAATTGTAGCTTAGATTGTGCATCATCTATCAAATCAACATTCTCAATCCCTACTTTCCTCTCTCTCAAAAAGACTCTCTATAGAATTCAAGAATTGGATGAAGTGAAACATCAGAAACTGCATCAGAAAAATATTTCTCAAAATTTTTAATGTAGTTGAAACTCTAATCCATTTTTTAGTTTTTTTTTTTTTAAAAAAAAGATCTTTTACCCCTCTTTTCCTATGGTTGAAATGAAAAAACATATTCTATATAAGAATTGTATGTGAAAGCAATATATGTTGTGAATCTGGATTATCTATCAATATATTTATTGTTGGCAATAATATAAATTTTCTACTTTATTTGTTTTTAATAAATACTATGTTATATCTTTTAGAGAGCTAATGGATTTGTATTCATGAAGTTATTAATTTACCTATTACTACAAGACATGACTATCTTTAATTTGAACATATAGTAGACACCAATTTGGTAAGTAATTGTGGTCGGAGCTAGAAATGTATCTAACAGTTTAGTAGAAGCTAGCAATATTGACTCAAATCTTGTATATGTATTTAATAATTCCCTTACTACGTATAAATAACTTATTATGAATCCAATAAACTGTGTTTTTTAGAATTCATTATTCAGAAAATTAAAAATCCTTCATTTGCCTCCTAGAATTATAGTTGGAGCTAGTACTTTGTCTACAAGTAGAAAGAAATCTGTAGCTTTGGTCCAAATCCTAATTCTATGTCTTAATTTTATTTAATATATATAATTTGTCAAAAACTTAGTATTTAATGTTTCCAAAAATTCAAAATCCATTAACTTAAAATCTTACCTTCTAGCCCACCAATCGAGGTTGAAGTTATAGATTAATCTAAGAGTTCAGCAGAAGCTAGTAGCATTGACTCACATCCTACAAATGTATTTAAAAATTCACTTATTATGTATAAATAAATTATTAAGAATACAATGAACTATGTTTTATTGAAATCAAATTCATAAAATTAAAAATCTTACCCTTGCCTTCTAGAATTAGGACTGGAGCTAGTACTTTGCTTACAAGTTTGAACAAACTCAGTAGTTTTGGTTCAAATCCTGCTTATATGTTTTAACTTTGTTTAATATAAATAAATAATTTACCAACAACTTAGTGTTTTATGTTTTCTAGAATTCAGAATCCAAAAACTTAAAATCTTACCTTCTAATCCACCAATCGAGGTCAAAGTTAGAGATTTATCTAAGAGTTTAGCAAAAGCAAGTTATGATTCAGGTCTTGTATCTGTGTTTTTAAATTAACAAAGAAGCATAAAAAATGTAGCAAGAACCTAATAAAGTATGATTTGAAAATATCAGAATTCACAAGCATTAAACTTACCTTTGCCTCCCCTAATTAATCAAAGTAAAAGAAAGAGTTTTGTCTATGTGTTCGACAGAACCATTCAACTTTGGCTCAAATTTTATGTACATTTTAAAGTACACTTTATATGTATAAATTATTTATCATGAAGCCAACAAAACAATAAATTATAAATCCTCTTACCTTTAACATTGCAAAGGATGTAAAATAATCTCTCCATTTGAACTTTGGTCCGACTGAGTTTAGCTTAGATTGTGCATCATCTATTGAATCAACATTCTCAATTCCTGATTTTCTCTCTTTCACAAACTATCTATAGAATTCAATAATTGGATGAGGTGAAACATCATAAATTGCACCTGAAAAAAATATCTCAAAATGTTCATTGTACATTAAACTATCACCCATTTTTTAGTTTTTTTTTTTTAAAAAAAATATCTTTTCCCCCTCTTTACCTATCGTTGAGATGAAGAAACTTATTATATATATTAATTGTATGTGAAAGAAATATATGTTGTGGATCTGGATTATCTATACAATATATTTATTGTTGGTAATAATATAATTTTTCTAC
Organism: Solanum stenotomum; assembly: GCF_019186545.1. Classification (NCBI taxonomy): domain Eukaryota; kingdom Viridiplantae; phylum Streptophyta; class Magnoliopsida; order Solanales; family Solanaceae; genus Solanum; species Solanum stenotomum. The sequence continues at coordinate 6,685,561 of NC_064287.1, read as the reverse complement.
TTTATTTGTTTTTAATGAATACTATGTTATATCTTTCGGAGACTTAACAGATTTGGATTTATAAATTTATTAATTTACCTTTAGCACTACAACACATTCTTACCTGCAATTTGAACATATAGTACACACCAATTTGGTAAATAATTGAGGTCGGAGCTAAAAAATTATCAAAGAGTTCAATAGAAGCTAGCAGCATTGACTCAGATCTTGTATGTGTATTTAAAAATTTGCTTACTACGTATAAATAACATATTATGAATCCAATAAAATTTGTTTTTTAGAATTCAAAATTCAAAAACTTAAAAATCGTACCCTCGTCTCCTAAAATTAGAGTTGGATCTAGTACTTTGTCTACAAGTTCGAAAGAACTCTGTAACTTTGGTCCAAATCCTTCATATATTTTTTAAATTTATTTAATATATATAAATAATTTGTTAAAAACATAGTGTTTATGTTTTCAAAAATTCAAAATCAATAAACTAAAAATCATACCTTCTAGTCCAACAATCGAGGTCGAAGCTATAGATTTATCTAAGAGTTCAGCAGAAGCTAGTAACATTGACTCAGATCCTACAGATGTATTTAATAATTCACGAATTATGTATAAATAAACTATTAAGAATCCAATGAACTGTGTTTTTTAGAATTCAAATTCATAAAATTAAAAATATTACCCTTGCCTCCTAGAATTAGGGTTGGAGCTAGTACTTGTTTACAAGTTGGAACGAACTCTGTAGCTTTGGTTCAAATCCTGCATATATGTTTTAAATTTATTTAATATATATAAATAATATGTCAACAACTTAGTGTTTTATGTTTTCTTGAATTCAGAATCCATAAACTTAAAATCTTACCTTCTAGTCCACCAATCGAGGTCGAAGCTAGAGATTTGTCTAAGAGTTCAGCAGAAGGTAGTTGTAAATCAGATCTTGTATCTGTGCTTTAAAATTAACAAAGAAGCATAAGCAACTTAGCAAGAACCTTATAAAGTATGATTTGAAATTATCAGAATTCATAAACATAAAACTTACCTTTGCCTCCCCTAAATAATCGGAGTAAAATCTAGAGCTTTGTCTATGGATTCTACAGAACCATTCAACTTTGGCTCAAATTTGATATATATTTTAAAATACACTTTATATGTATAAATTATATATATTGAAGCCAACAAAATAATAAATTATAAATCATCTTACCTTTAACATTGCAAAGAAGGTCAAAATCTCTCTCCATTTGACACTTTTGTCTAACTGATTGTAGCTTAGATTGTGCATCATCTTTCAAATCAACATTCTCAATCCCTGATTTTCTCTCTCTCCAAGACTCTCTATAGAATTCAAGAATTGGATGAGCTGAAATATCAGAAACTGCACTTGAAAAACCTTTCTCAAAATGTTAAATGTAGTTGAAACTCTCATCCATTTTTTAATTTTAAAAAATAAAAGATCTTTTCCCTCTCTTTTCCTATGGTTGAGATGAAAAAACTTATTATATATATTAATTGTATGTGAAAACAATATATGCTATATCCTTAATGGATTTGGATTCATAAAGTTATTATTTATATTTATCATTACAAGACATTCCTATCTGTAATTTAAACCTATAGTATACACCAATTTGGTAAGTTCTTTTTCGGTCAAATATCACTTAAAGTGAATACATTAAGACGTGTTTATACAAGTAAAAACAACATTGGACTCACTATTACGATTTTATTTTATATATCCCTCTCAAAAAATAAAGATAAGCTTACCCTCCATGTGAATCTGCTAAACAATGGAAGTATTTTGGTAGACAAAAATATTTGTCTCCATTTCACCTATTTGAAAAATAATATAATACATAATTTTAGGTTGACCCCAAGTCCCAACCATGTTTTTTTTGTTTAGAAAAAGGTTATTATCTTAATAAATAATAAATATGCATCATAAGAGAAATTAGGATGGGGACATATCATATGACCAGTAATATTAGCATATTCAATAATTACACTCTTGTACAGCCAATAAAGTTGTTTTACATAATTTGGTCAACATTTTCAATGCTTACATGAATTGGCCCAATTTTATGCTAACTTTAAGTTGAAGGGCAGAAATATGCTTAGTTGTGGAGTTTGTTTATTTGTTTTTGAAGAAAAATTGTGCCGATATTTTAGCACATCTTTTGTTGTTGTTTAACTGCAATTATTTTCTATACGGAGTTTTTTCTAACAGAAGTTTGTTCTCTCAATCTTATAGTTATTATACTATTGTTTTGCGACCAATATGATAATTGGATAATCTATAAGGGAACTCGAGGGAGGAAAGTTAATTGTATATTGTAACTCGAGAGAGAAAAGTTAAATATAGAACATAGATTAAGGGATTATGATGTGTTCTCCGGCACAAATTTGCTAGTAAGAGAAAAAAAATACATAATTTTACATACTTGACTCTCATACATGAGATATAAATGCTTCTGGGGTTAATTATGATTGAGACGTACATTGACACCACAAGTTTTAGTATGACTCGTGGTTGCCTGGGTCAAATTTTTGGACTCACTAAAGTTTTTGCGGGTCTTAGTACGAGTCCTACAATCAAAGTATGAATCCTATTGTGACTCGTGTGGACAAACTTTTTAGATTGGAGCATCTTTGGTACAATGATCATAACATTTTACTCCGGACTCTTATTTACAAATGGTCAGTGGCAATGGAAAAAGACTCAAAGACCTTTAATTTTATTAGTAATGAAACTCATAACACTTTATATTCTAAGAGATATTCTCATTTGAAGTTGATCATTCCATTATCTTATGCAAAAAACTTAATCGCTAGAGAATTTTTGAACTCGAATTAGTGCTAGAGGTTCCTTATGACCCTGATTCAAATCCACCGAAAAGATTTTTAGGCTATTTGAAAACATACTCAAAACTAGGCTTTGCGCTATAACACATATCCAGCAGTATTGAAAGGATATAGTGAGCAAACTGGATTACCAGGTCAAATGAAGTAAAATCCACAAGTGGATATGTATTTACTCTTTGTGAAGGAGTAGTCTGGAAAATCTTCCAAACGGACATGAATTGCTCGGTTAACAATGGAATCTCAGTTTAATATCACTCTAGATAAGGTCGGTGAAGATGTTGAATGACTCTAGAATTTCTCAGAAGATATTTCTTTTTGGCCCAAACATTTGGAACCAGTATGCATACATTATGATAGTTAAGTTACAATAGGTAGGGAATGAATCATGATGAATAACAGAATGTCTCACCATATTATAAGATGTAGATATAATATCGTAAGAGAACTACTCTATAGAAGAATTATTACAATTAACTATATGAAGTCAAACGATAATATGTTGGATCTACTGGCAAAAGGTCGAATTAGAGAGGGAGTTGAGAGATTGTCTGTCACGCCCCAAGCCTACACCCTTGACATGGTCGGCACTCGAAAACCATAGTTGGTCCTCAAGCGAATCCTTGGCATGGTTGACTACTCAGCGGAAGACTCACTCAAGTAATAAAAGTCTTAAAATAATATTTTTTGAACATTTAAACTAAGAGTAAATGCTCAACTCAAATTGTCTATAAAATACTCAATAACACAAGTATAATAGTTTGCAAAAACATCTCAAGGAAAAGTACATACTCAAAGAATCCTCACCTCTATCTGTCTATGAAGCCTGTATAGTTCAACATGGATGCCGGGACAAGACCCATGACGCCCTAAAATGACTAAACTGAAAATAAAAGTGGAGTCCTCCAGAATACAAGGAGGCTCACCAAAAGCTAATTGGAGTGCAAAGTGATCTCAACGAAGCGCTTATTGATGATCTTGAACACATGTTGGGTTTCACGGTCCGTGTAGGGTCTTGTGGAACTCCATGCCTGACTGGATGTGAAGCACGATGAGGGTGACGAGTCGTGGTCCTATTCACAACCCGTGAACCCTTCTGTGGTTCACCCTTTTTCTATTATTCAGTCTTAACTAGGTTCTGAGGTGTTACACTTATCATCATCTACTCCCCCACCTTTGATTTTGGAAAGGCTTCACCAAACAATCTTATTTTGTTTCAATCTTCAAAAGTTTGGAAGAGTATTCTTTCAATAGTATCTCCTTCTTTGATCCTTAACATCTCAAATTCTCTTTTGACAGTTAAGAGTTTGACAATATCCACTCTATCACTTCCATAGAACTCTTCTTTTAGATTCTATCACATTTATTTAGATGTTACACAAGCCATTATTCTTGTGAAAATCATATTTGAAAGTGCTAAATGAAGACATGTGAGAACCTTTGGTTTCCTGGACTTCGCATCTTCACAAATCTTCATTTGTGCAGCTATTGGATTTGGTCCAAGTGGAGGAGGATCATCTTCACTTTTAATTTTTTTCTCATAGATTAACAACTTTGAGATAAGCCTTCATCTTTATCACCAAATGTGATAATTTTCTCATGTAAACATAGGAGGGTCTGCACCGAAGAAGATGTTGAATGTCATGTTGCTCCTGCTCAGCTCTTATCTTAGAAGAACCGGAGAAAACCATTGCTTTCTTGCCTTCACAGAACCCTCAAGAAGAAGAGCTCGTGATACCACTGTTAGTATTTGAAATTTTAAAAGAAAAAAAGATAAGGTTCAGCAGAAGCTTTTTTTCATTCATTAGATTGCAAAAGATGTACACATATATCTGTCACGATCCAGACCATCATGATTGGCACCTACATGAACACTCCGGTGGGAGAACCACTACTATAGCCTAAACCAAGCAACTAAAACAAAACTAAGACATTTAAGTTATGGAAGCAAGTTAAATACTAAGAAAAGAAATAGGTAGTTCCCATAAACTCCAACAAAAGATCTAGCAACTAACAATGTGGAAGAAATAACCTAGAACTTGAAAGTCAATGTACCAAAAACATCTAAAGTTCAACAAGTCTAAACAAGAAGGGATGCAATCTAATGAACTAATCGACTAACTAGAACATAAGTCTAAGTCTGAAAATGGTGTATATAAACGAAAGAGAACCCATGGTAGCACGGAAGAATTGGCTCACCCTTGAATTCGAGCGATCACTGATCTCCTAAGCGAGGTCTGTCAGTATCCGCTTGAAGATGCCATGTACTCAACAAAAATAAGAGCAAGTGCACTATCAGTACACAACCACAATGTACTGGTAGGATCACGCGGCTATGCCACTAGGTGTAATATAAGTAAGTCATTACAATGATATAATCACATAAATATATCGAACATAACAATATTATCAACATTTACGAACAACGAACAACTTCACATTTTATATCAAATCATTGGTCCTCTCATGGAACCCAAACCCAAATAGTTAGCATACCAGAACGTGGTACCCGATCCAATAATTATGCCAGAATGTGGCAACCGATCCCATAGTTATGCCGGAACGTGGAAACCAATCCCATAGTTATGTCAAAACGTGGCAACCGATCCAAGTTAGTTATGCCGAAACGTGGCAACCGATCCATTCAACACACCAGAATCACAATCACAAGTATATCTTCAAGATCATACATTTAAGTCATGATTTCATGGCAATCATAATTCATCCATCTCATTACAACAAGTGTGATCAATAATGCAACATTCATATACATACATGTATCATAATGAAGCAAGAACAAACATTCATCACACAAAAGGACAGAATCACAATCATCACCTACCTCGAAACAAGCTTGAAACCCTAAGAATCTTTATCCTTCCCTTTCCGAATTCATTCCTCTTGTTCTTGGTCTACAGACAATCATAATAACACGGGAATCAACACACAATCGCTAATTACCCGAATTACTAACAATTTTATGAACCCTAGATCAAACTCATGATCCCAAATATCCAATTTAAGGTTATTTCCACCATAAAATCTATATTAAAACCCTCCTCATCAATAATTACCCATTCTATTACGTTCTACGAATCGAAAAATAGATTCGGGGAGTGAAAAGCTTATCGCCTTAAGAATGGTGAAAAACAATTAGGAGTTGCCTGGGGTTCGTTCCTTAGCTCTAAAAATTGAAAAGTGCAAAATAAGGTCTCTTAGGCGTTTATTTACGACTTTAAGTAGCGTCGAATCCGCCACAGCGGCCCTCACCCCGCTGTAGCGGCCCCGCCAAAGCGACCAAAAGCACCGCCAGAGCGACTTGCAAGAAATAATGAGCTATTTCAAGAATTCAAAAATCTTAATTTCACAACACACCTCTAACCCACGACGCTCAGAAAATACCCTTCACACTAAGATCAATTCCAAAAATTCTACTAACCCGAATACAATTCCGTAAAGGCGTACGGATTCTTTAACGATTTATCGAACTACTCATGTAATTAAAATCATAATTAACTCCCCCGATTGTTACCAGATTTCCCTACACCTTAACGGCTTCGATTTCGTCCAAATTTGGACTAGGTTGGGAAAATCCAAATACTACAAAAAAAAATTCCGCCCCCAAATTTTTCCCTGTTGACATTTCTATAACGACGGGACCCGGTCGTTACAATAGATACCAATTTACCCGTCACTCGTCCTTGAGTGACAAACTTAGGAAAATAGGCTAAGTAAGGAATGAAGTAGTACCTGCAACGATAAACAATTGGGGATACTTCTCTCGCATGTCCTTCTCGGTTTCCCAAGTAGCTTCCTTCACTGGACGATGCTTCCATTGAACTTTCACGAACTTAATCTCCTTGGTCCTCAACCTGCGCACATCACGATCAAGAATTACAATCGGTTCCTCCTCATATTGGAGGTCTTTGTCTAACACTATTGAGTCCCACTTAATGATATAATCTCTGTCACCATGATATCTCTTCAACATAGACACAGGAAATACCGGATGAACACCTGATAGATTAGGAGGTACAGTCAATCTATACGCTACCGGTCCTACATATTCTAGAACCTCAAAGGGACCAATGTATCGTGGACTTAGCTTACCCTTCTTGCCAAATCTTATCACCCCTTTCATGGGTGATACCTTAAGAAGAACATTTTCACCGGTTTGAAACGCCATGTCTCTTACCTTATGATCTGCATACTTCTTTTGTCTACTCTGGGCTGCTAAAAGCTTAGCTTGAATGATCCTCACCTTATCTTGAGCATCCTTCACTAAATCTACCCCCAAAGGTTTCACATCTCCAGCCTCGAACCATCCTATGGGTGATCTACATCCTTTCCCATAGAGTACTTCAAATGGTGCCATATCTATGCTGGAGTGATAACTATTATTGTAGGATAGTTCACACAAAGGTAGGAACTTATCTCAACACCCTCTAAAGTCAATCACAGATGCCCTCAACATGTCTTCTAACATTTGAATAGTCCTCTCTGACTGTCCATCTATCTGTGGATGAAAGGTTGTACTAAAAGTGAGTTGTATGCCCAATTCATCATGCAATTTCCTCCAAAAATTGGATGTGAATTGGGTACCACAGTCTGAGATGATAGGGAGGGGCACCCCATGCAACCTCACTATCTTTTTCACATACACATTAGCCAATTGTTCAGCATTATAATCTATTCTTACCGAAATAAAGTGGCTGACTTAGTCAATCTATCAACCACTACCCAAATTGAATCAAACTTCCCCAAAGTCTTGGGAAGACCAACCACAAAATTCATGGCTAGTCTTTCCCACTTCCATTCCGGAATTGGCATTCTTTGAAGTAAACCTGCAGGCCTTTGATGTTCATACTTCACTTGTTGACAATTTTGACACTTCGCCACAAACTCCGCTATGTCTTTCTTCATGCCCGACCACCAATAAATTCTCTTCAGTTCTCTGTACATCTTGGTCACACCCGAATGAATAGAATATCCCGAACCATGAGATTCCGCCAACAATTTCTCAATCAAGTCATCTACTCTAGGAACACATATTATCCCTTTAAAATTGAGCACACCATCTGCATTAGCATTGGTCTCTTGCGCCTTACCAATCACAGTTTTCTTTCTAAGCTCCTCCAAATTTTCATCTTCGAATTATTTGGCCTTGATCACATCAATGAATGTGGCCCTCACTTCAATGCTAGCTAACATCCCACCTCTTTCTGAGATGCCCAATTGCATGAATTTAGACTCCAAGGTCTGAATTTCTTTAGCCAAAGTTCGCTTGGTTATACTTAAGCAAGCTAAACTACCCATACTCACCGTTTTTCGACTCAAAGCATCTGCCACTACATTAGCCTTACCCGAATGGTATTGAATGGTGACATCATAATCTTTAAGTAACTCCATCCACCTTCGTTGTCTTAAATTCAGATCCTTTTGAGTGAACACATGCTGCAAACTACGATGATCAGTAAATACCTCACACTTAACACCATAGAGATAATGTCGCTAGATGTTAATAGCATACACTACCGCTGCCAACTCTAAATCATATGTTGGATAATTTCTTTCATGAACCTTCAATTGACGTGAGGCATGTCGCGCCCCATTTCTCTCAAAACGGGTTTTGGTGCACGACCTAACAACTCTTTTAGGCTTTTGGGAATTGAAGAGTCGCCACCTAACGAATTAAGGCGTGTTAGGGCACCTATCTAACCTAGCTAAATCTAACTAAGGTCAGCGAACCAGAGATCAGGGTAAGGGTTCAAGTTACCTCGAGGGGAAGGTGTTAGGCATCCCTCGAGATAAAAAAATGTGGGTCCCGGCCGTATCTCATGCAATTTATGTGAGGATTACAAATAGCATTTAAGGTCACTTCATTATTGGTTATTTATTAAACATGATTGCTAGGTGATAACTAATATTAAACAATTAAGATCAATTTATTTATTAATTTAATAAATTAAGCATGCAAAAACTAGGTTATAACATAATACTAAATAACTAACAAAAATAAAATTTAAAAGAAATAGCGAGATGATAGAAAGCAGACAAATATATAAGTGAATATCATTTTTTATTTTAATTAAACTACCCCAAATAAATATAATTATAAACAGATAAAGGGACAAAAGGAAAGGGAGACTCTGAAGGACTTTACGAATCAGCACTCGACTTTATTTATTTCGGTCGGTTTCTCGTAGGGACAGACAAAACCAAGGTTTGTCATTTAGACCGAGTCGATGTCATCATCTCCGTAGGGCCTAAACTACCCCTATCCTACCACCGCATGCTTTTTGTCCTAAAAGGTGCCTATCGTCCCCGCTTAAGGTTCAAGAGGCATTAGATTACTATTAGGAAGGGTTTAGACTGAAATAAACTCCTAATAGGCCCACCTAGACACCAAGTCAAACAATTTGGACGAGCATTTAGCACATAAAATCTCATGTTGGCCTCTAGATTGGATTATTTAACATGCTAGCAAACACACATAAAGTGAAAGGTCTCATGCAAATGTGTGCATACAGGATTATATCAATCAATATTCTATTTGGAGGGCAGAAAATCAATACAAGTGCAAAGACAATTTTTACTTAATTGTAAGTAGGACAGAAGAGTGATCAAAGATGCAGAAAATTGCAGATTTTATTTAGTTATTAGTCTAGGCTAGTCGAAAGATCAATTTAAATAAGTTCAAGTGAGGGCAGAAATATTAAACATGGGTAGATTTTAAATAAGCATGCTTTATTTTAAGTGGCAAAATATTCGTGTTGCAGTAACTATTCAACAATGAGTAGAGACATGCAGCAGATTACTTCAGTTATTTAACATGCTGAAAAGTTATATAGTTTTATTTAGTTACTTACCATTCAAATAATTAAAAACAACAGTTAATTAATAACCCTAAGACGTGATTCTTTGTCACTTGAAACTTATATGCATAGTTTCTACACCCAAATAATATATTAAGAATTTATATGACTCCTATAGGCGTGATAACTAAGTGTGCACATGTAGAGATTATTTAACCCAACTGAATAGCATGCTACATTGTTATTAGCAACCTATTAATCATCCAATCCTATAGGCATGATTTTTTTTAGGTGGTCTGAAATTATTCTGTTATTTACATAAAGCGACCATAAAAATCTCACTAGATGAACTAATTAATTATGTGCTGAAAATTGTTTAAGATCACTTTCTAAATAGATTGCTAATTAATATTCTTTCTAAACAAGGGCAATTAATCAAAGTTGCTTTGTTAGGGACACTTAGAAAAGTTTATGGGCCCAATTTATTAAAATTGATCCCAAATCTAATTAATTGACTGATTTTCAACAACAAAGTAAATACTCAGATTTTAAAAATAATACCAAATTACAAACGAGCAAAGGTTGATTTTGTGCAGATTTTAAAATTAATGTAGAAATTTTATTTTGACTAGCAGTCACTTTATTAGAATGCAGAAAAATTATTTCAGACAAATTTATTTTATCAGACAGGTTAATTTAGGCAAGTATAATATTAAAAGCCAAAGTCGACTTAATTTGTGATTAACCTTAAAGGCATATTTTAACTTAGAAAATGTCGAGGTAGATTTGTTAAATTTAACTATCAGAACAGTAGCAGAAAATATGCATGGAAAAGTTCGATTTAGTCATCATCCTTTTGAAAATTTACTCAAATTGTTTGATTAACATAATAATTTTATTAAATTCTATAGGCATAGTTCCTAAATATGGGCATGCTAAAAATTATTAGAAACCTATAGACATGCTATCTAAATGATTAAAATGTCACACATATTGCATAATTCTTATAGGCGTGATTACTAATCAATTTGCATGTTAGAAAATATCTAACCATAAGCCTTAACATATGAGAAATTAGTTGATATGCCAACATAAATATGAAACACATATAGACATGATTTATTTTGTGGATAGCATATTAGATTATTTATTAAAGCCTATATGCTAATTTCTATACCCCAAAATATGCCCTTAAATGAGTTAACATAATTAATTGTTACATCTAAATAAGATCTCTAAACAAACTAACATGCTGACAATTTATTAAGAGAACAATACATCAAAATTAGTGCAACAGATCGTATATGCATGGAATCCAATTTTATTTATAAACAAATATTTACTGCATTTTTCATATATGAAACAATTATTATACCCGTTAGATGCTACATGAGACAAATACAAACCAATGGTTGATTTTTAGACGATTATTTAAGGGATATTATGATATATTTGCATGCTTCAAGTAATTTATACATAGGTAGATTTATAGAAATCACACGTAAATAAAACGAAATAAATAAGTAAAACAGTTAGCACGTAATTCCCCTTTTCCCCCTTTAGACGATCCCCAAGTTATTTCATATATGATAGAGTTAGAGTCTACAAATTATTACAAGATGATAACATAAGTAATATACAAAAACACACAAATTTAATCAATTTAGCTTGTCTAATGCTTTCAACCCATAGCGAATCTTCAACATCTTGAACCTTTAAGTTCGAAACCTGTTAAGCTAAAAGAAATAGCATTCCACAAATATAACTAGTAAATATAGTATAAATATCACATATTAACAATACAAGTTAAATCAAAGATTGGCAAACATCAACGAACAACAAATGGTATACGCATAAAAATAAAGGGACTGACCCGGATGCTTCCATAAAACTTACATAAATGTATGGATGCAAAGTAATATAAATGCTAAATAAGAATACTAACCAATTAACCATACAAGAAAATATCAGCAATGAAGACCCCTTAATCCACTTTCGACCCGAACACAGCAAAACAAAGTGGATGAGTACTCCTTAGAATTCACCGGAAATTATTTTAAAGAGCAGAGAGTAATTTTTTTTTTACTATTTGTTAAAGTGTCTGTGTCAAAAAGTGTCCCTATCATGAGTGGAAAAAGTGAGTTTATATAGTGGAGAAGAGGGCATATAATATAAGGAAAGGAATAATTTTGGATCAATTAAATATATTTTTTATTATATCAAAAAAAAAATCAAATTAGTAACATTCTTTTCTTTAGTTCCACCAAAATTTTACTAAATATAACAAGTAATAATCAATTCAACCTTAATTATGACAATTACAATCAATTAACATCAATAAATAAAATAATAAAGCCCAATTTACCTTTCCAAGAGCCAAAAAATATGGAAATAAAAATTAACTTAGCATAAATTACTCCACAACATGCAAAATCAAAATGATCATATTAAAGGAAAAAATATAATTGAAGCGAAAATATTTTTACCATAATTATCAAACAGGTAAGAAATAAGACAAGAATTATATATGGGTTACAAGGAATCAATTTATCACATAAAATATGCATACTTGATTAAAGACAATTTCTCTTAATCAAATCGGCAATCAATGAATTAATACCAATTTAGACTTATCATGCTATAATCTAAAATCGAGTAAAATGAAAAGAATAGCATTAGTAACATAAGCAGGGAAAGGTTTGAACAAGATTTCAACACTTTCAAGCTAAATTAAATCAAACTCAACAACTCTAATGGCAATATTGTTCATATAACTAGAGAAACACAAACTAGTAAACATGCTCAAGATGAAATTTGTAGCATTTATCAGCTTTAACATAGAGCAGACATATGAATCAAGTTTAAGAACTCTATAATCAAATCTAAATACCTAGATAATAAATCGAACTAGAGAGCGAACCTGTATGGATCTGATAAGATCCATCTTTTTTTAACAAATCAAAACTCAAAGCTTTTCCTCCAAACCTGCCTTGTCTAGCTGTGCAATAGCTGCTGACCGGAATTCTCGCCTGGAGCTGCTACTGCTGGTTCTGTTGCTCGCCGGAGAAAGGGAAAATGGGCCGGAGTGGGAGCTGGCTTTCGCCGGCTGGTGCTGTCTGTTGGTGGCTCGTTGTTCTCGCTCGCGGTTGCTGGCTGGAGCTGTAGTTTGCTGGAGCTGCTCGCTGCTGGTCGCCTGGCTGCTCACCGGGATTGCTGCTGGTTGCAGCTGCTGTCCACCGGAAAAAAGGAGCGGAGGCAGCCAGCGCCTGCTGGTTCTCGCGTTGCTGCTCTTCCGTCGGAGAAGAAAAGAGGAAGAAGAGAGAAGAAGAAGAGGCGCTGAGAGAGAGGAAGAGAGGAGAGAGGAACGACCTCTCCTCCGGCTTTCGTTGGAGACTCGCCATCGCCGGTGAGAGGGAGGGCGGCGGTTGATCTGTTTGATAGAGAGGGAGAATGAATAAATTTTAAGGTTTAGGAGTCTTTTAGTGTTAAAAATAGGAAAGATGGAAACTTGATCTCATTCGTTGATTTAATAAGAGATGAGGAGCTAGGATTTGATCTTAGGTTTTGATTAAAGGATAGATTGTTGAGATTAAAAGATGAAAGTTTTAAAATCAGATTGAATTGGATCTGAATGGCCAAAATTGCAATAGCATTGGCTAGAATTGAAATGAAAAGGTGGCTATAATTGCAATACAATTGAAATTGAATAGAATAGAATTGAAAGGAATTAGAATAAAACAGGCTACAATTTGAATGATTTTGAGGAAAATCAAAGGAATGTTATTCAATTAAAGTACTACATATATTAAAACATTTTCATACAAATTATACACATCTAAATTTTAAAACATTTAAATAAAATAGTTATTTCGAGTTTTGCTAATAATTTTAAAAACTATTTTAGTAATATTTACAATAATTTTTTAAAGTATGCATACTAAATATATAATTTTTTAGACAAAATCGATTAAAATTTTAAATTCGACCTATTTTTAAAAATACGGATTTAATCGAATAGCATTTCTCAAAAAGGGTTAAAGGTCGGTCAAAATTGGATGTCAACAAGGCATAAGCTATAACATTCTTATCCTGCATCAACATAGCACCCAAACCAGAATGTGAAGCATCACAATAAACAATAAAATCCTTACCTGCCACAGGTAAAGCGATAATAGGCGCGGTGGTCAAGAGAGTCTTGAGCTTTTGAAAGCTCTCCTCACATTTTTTAGTCCATTCAAATGGTATCTCCTTTTTGGTCAAATTAGTCAAGTGAGCGGCAATAGAAGCAATGTTCTTCACAAATCGACAGTAGTAGCTAGTGAGCCCAACAAAACTCCTAACTTCCATCACAGAGATAGGCCGAACCCAATTATTAACCGTCTCAATCATTTGAGGATCTACCATTACCCCTTCTTTTGAAACCACATGTCCCAAAAATGCAACCGAAGTCAACCAAAATTCACACTTAGAAAATTTAGCATACAATCTTTGTTTACCAACAACACCCAAAACAATACGAAGATGGTCAGCATGCTCTTCCTCACTTTTCGAATAGACCAAAATATCATCAATAAAGACTATGACGAAAGAATCAAGAAATGGTTAGAACACCCCATTTATCAAACTCATGAAAGCTGCAGGCGCATTGATTAAATCAAAAGACATAACCAAAAACTCATAGTGCCCATAGTGAGTTCTAAACGCTGTCTTAGACACATCCTCAAGCCTAATTTTCAATTGATGGTAGCCAGACCTTAGATCAATCTTAGAGAAAATTGATGACCTTGCAATTGGTTAGAAAGATCATATTTTCGAGGCAAATGATACCTGTTTCGAATAGTGAATCTATTTAATTGTCGGTAATCTATACACATTCTCATACTACCATTCTTTTTCTTTACGAACAAAACTGGAGCACACCATAGTGAAGCACTAGGACGAATAAATCCCTTATCAAGGAGCTCTTGGATTTGAGCCTTAAGCTCTCTTAACTCTACCGGAGCCATGCGATATGGTGGGATGGAAATGGGACGAGTACCAGGTTCTAAATCAATGCAAAAATCTATATCTCTATCCGGAGGCATACCAAGAAAATCATTAGGAAACACTTCACTAAATTCAGACACCACAGGAATAGACTCAATGGGGAGCCTCAATCTCAACATCCTTAATATGAGCCAAATAAGCCAAACAACCCTGCTCTACTAATTTACTAGCCCGAAGGGAGGATATAATCTTAGCTTGCTTAGGCTTGTACACCCCTTCCCCCTCTAATTTATCCCTTCTCGGTATTTCTAGAGTTATAGACTTAGTATTACAATTAAGCACAGCATAATAGAGGAACAACCAAGTCATGCCTAAGATTATATCAAAGTCAGTCATATCCAAAATCACCAAATCAGCCCAAGTCTGAAAACCCATAAACAAAATAAGACAAGCACGATAGACATGGGTAACTATGACTAACTCTCCAATCGGGGTAGAAACACTAATAGGGGCATCAAGAATATAACAAATCAAATCAAAATCTGAGGCAAATCTCACGGATACATATGAATAAGTAGAACCCGGATCAAACAACACATTAGACATCCGGTCACAGACAAGAATAGTACATGTGATCACCACGTCAGACGCCTCTGCCTCATTCTTGCCCAAAAAAGCATAACATTGAGCCTTATCATCATGACGAGCCACTTCCCTGCCTGGTTGCGCGTTACCCCTACCTCCGTTACCATTTCCTCTACCTCCACGACCTCGTTGATTACCTCCTCGACACCTTGTGGACGGCCTCGACTATTGTTACCGTTCCCCGCGGGTACCACTGCTCTAGACTACTGCTACGCGGAATCTAACACACGTGGGTGGGGACAATCTCTCCTCATATGCCCAGGTTCACCACAGTTGTAGCAAGTACGATCAAAAGATGGTCTGCCGCCCGTCGAAGGCGCGACTCCTTGGCTATCCTGAAAATTATGAGATGGAGTTTTCGAGTAATTACCTGCATAGGTGGGCATAGCGGACTGATTGGCTTGGCTGCAAGCGTTGACCTCCTGGACCCCTTGGAATAAGAAGGTTACCCGAGTTCTTGGCCATCTTTGCCCATGCCTAGCTTGACCGTCTCGCCTCACCCCCTACACTTTCTTAACATAGTCTGTCACCTCATTAAAGCTTCTCCCTACAGAAGTCATATGAACAGATAATACTTGCAACTCAGAATTTAGTCTCCTAATAAATCACTGGATCCTTTCCTCCTCAGTAGTCACCAACTGCATAGCATATCTAGATAAAGCATGAAACTTGGACTTATAAGCAGCCACATACATATCACCTTGCTCCAAAGCCATAAACTCATCCTTCTTGTGATCTCGCAAAGTTCTAGGCACATATTTCTCTAAAAATAGAGCATGAAACTGGGTCCAAGTGAGTGGAGCTAAAACTGAAGATCTGCACTCCATATAAGCTCTCCACCATTGGTTGGCCTCACCTTGAAATTGGAAGGACACAAACTCAACCCCATGTTGATGAACAATACCCAATTTATAAAGCCTCTCATAGAAATCTAAGATGAACTCATAGCATCCTAACTCTCAGAACCAAGGAACACAGGAGGCTTTAGGTTCAAAAATTTAGTCAACATTTCATGCTCATTACCAGTCATAACAAAACCCAACAAAGGACGGAAGAAAGCATCATTACCTCCCGTTCCACCAGTCTTGGCCACAGTGCTAGCAACAGGAGGATTAGCGGGATCTTGAGTTGCTTGAATAGAAGGAAGCACTCCAGGACCAACCAACCCTTTCAAAAATGATATGATCTGTCGAGCTAACACTGGATCTATGGGGGGAACATCGGTAGTCTCAGCCTACACTTCTTCTTGTCCCACATCCTCAACATTCTCAATATCAACATTCTCTTCTTCATTCTCTTCATGATGAGCAGGAGGGTTCTCATTCAAAGGAGTATTCTCAACAAGAGCTCTATTCCCAGCAGACGCAACTCTTCCATGGCCTCTACCCCTAACTCTTCCTCTACCCCTGCCTCGACCACGACCTCTCGCTGCAGATTCCTCAGCCGGAGCATTAATGGGAGTTACAGGCCTGACGTCGTTATACCTAGTGTTAACCATCTGCAGATAGAAGAGTGATGGAGGTTAAATACCAATTTGAATCGACAGATACCAATTGGAATCAAGTTATAGCACGAAAGGAGACAAGAGAAAATAGAGAGATTTCCTAAAGTCATATAGCCTCTCGAAGAAAAGTAAAGGAGTCCCCGTACCATTCCACGAGACTCTACTAGACTAATTTTGGTAAATCGAGATCAACGAATCTTGGCTTTGATACCAACTTTGTCATGACCCAGACCGTCGTGATTGGCACCCACACTAACACTCCGGTGGGAGAACCATTACTACAGCCCAAACCAAGCAACTAAACCAAAACTAAGACATTTAAGTTATGGAAGCAAGTTAAATACTAAGGAAAGAAATAGGGAGTTCCCATAAACTCCAACAAATGATCTAACAACTAACAATGCGGAAGAAATAACCTAGAACCTGAAAGTCAATGTACCAAAACCATCTAAAGTTCAGCAAGTCTAAATAAGAAGGGATACAACCCCAATCTAATGAACTAATCAACTAACTAGAACATAAGTCTAAATTCGAAAATGGTGGACATACACGAAAAAGAACCTATGGCAGCCCGTAAGAATTGGCTCACCCTTGAATTCAAATGATCACTGATCTCCTAAGCGAGGTCTGTCAGTAGCCGCTTGAAGATGCCATGAACTCAAAAAAAATAAAAGCAAGTGCAGTATCAGTACACAACCATAGTGTACTGGTAGGATCACACGGCTATCCCCCTAAGTGTAACATAAGTAAGTCATTAGAACGATATAATCACATGCATATATCGAACATAACAATATGATTAACATTTACAAAAAACAAACAACTTCACATTTTATATCAAATCATTGGTCCTCTCATGGAACCCAAACCCAAACAGTTAGCAGACCAGAATGTGGTACCCGATGCAATAATTATGTTGGAACGTCGCAACCGATCCCATAATTATGTCGGAACGTCGCAACCAATCCAAGTTAGTTATGTCGGAAGATGGCAACCGATCCATTCAATACACCAAAATCACAATCACAAGTATATCTTCAAGATCATACATTTAAGTCATAATTTCATGGCAATCATAATTTATCCATCTCGTTACAACAAGTGTGATCAATAATGCAACATTCATATACATACATGTATCATAATGAAGCAAGAACAAACATACATCACACAATCATAGAATCACAACGATCACCTACCTCGAAATAAGCTTGAAACCCTAAGAATCTTTATCCTTTCCTTTCCGAATTCGTTCCGCTTATTCTTGGTCTACAAACAATCATAATAACACGAGAATCAACACACAATTGATAATTACCCGAATTACTAACAATTCTATGAACACTATATCAAACCCATGATCCCAAGTATCCAATTTCGGGTTGTTTCCACCAGAGAATCTATATCAAATCCCTCCCCCATCATTAATTACCCATTCTAATATATTCTATGGATCGAAAAATAGATTCGGAGAGTGAAAAGATTACATTTATCCTCAAAGAATGGTGAAAAAATGTTAGGAGTCGCATGGGGTTCGTTCCGTAGATCTAAAAATCAAAAAGTGCAAAATAAGGTCTTTTAGGGGTTTATTTACGACTTTAAGTCGAGTCAAACCCGCCACAGCGGCCTTCACCCCGCTGTAGCGGCCCTGCCGGAGCGACCAAAAGCACCGCCAGAGTGGCTTGCATGAAACAATAAGCTATTTAAAGAATTCCGAAATCTTCATTTCACAACACACCTCCAACCCACGACGCTCAGAAAATACCCTTCACGGTAAGATCAATTACGGGAGTTCTACTTTCTCGAATTCAATTCTGTGAAGTCGTACTGATTCTTTAACGAGTTATCTAACTACTCATGTAATCAAAATCATAATTAACTCCCCCGTTTGTTACCAGATTTCCCTACACCTTAACGGCTCCGATTTTGTCCAAATCTGGACTAGGTTAGGAAAATCCAAATACTACGAAAAAGTTTTTCGGCCCCAAATTTTCCCCCGTTGGCATTTCTATAACGACGGGACCCGGTCGTTATAATATCTACATAAGTTTTTCTAAACTTAGTAGAGGATTTTACCAATCCAACTACTATTGTACTTTACAAGACATATTTCATAAAACAAGACTACCCTCCATTTACAATCTAAACAAAATATTCAAAAGAGAACTATTAAACTAAAGACTATCTAGCTAGAAATGTGTTAATTTCTAACGAGATTAACCAATGTATATTATATCTTTCATGAAGTTTCATTTGATAATTTTACTAACTATATGTGTATATGGGAGGTCAGGTCTATATATATGTCCTCTCTTATTTTTCTTCTTTATATTTAATATACATGTATGGTAGGGGTTAAGTCAAGCTCTACCAATATCCAGACTCCAACTTTGGTGAAGACTTACCACAACAAAAAAGCTATAAATATGGAAAGACAAAATGTCAGTTTTTCAGGTTATTTAAGTTCACAGTTCATACCGAGAATAAAATAATGCAAGTATTTACAACCTAGTTTACTTTTCTATTTTTCATGTATTAAGATTTTATTTAATACTAAGCTTATGTCAATAAATTTTTAAAATAGAATAACAGCATAAAGATTTTGACATTTGAGAATGCTTTAATTATTTAATAAATGTCTTTAAAAACAGATTTCTCCATTATTAATGAGACATCTGGTCAAGAAAAGCATAAAATCTATCAATGAAAATATGACAGACATGGTAAAAGTCTAATAAATAAAAATAGAATACACAAATTTGTTTATAATATTTGGACAACATACATTGTAAATCATGATCATTAAATTATCATTCATTAACAAGAATCAATATGGCTAAGCCACATTAATAAATATATTTAATCAACTCAAAGGAACTCCAAATAGAAAATTCTACTTCAACTTTGATCAGGTGTTTGCATTTAACACCACATCTCCACTAGTCCCACTAATTTCAGACTGAGTCGTAATAACTTGATCACTGATCGATACATTTTGCATGTCTTCAGCTGAAAAGAAGAATGGCTTGTTAGTATTTTCAAAATAAAAGCTGCAAAATAGGATGAAAATGATAATTAAAATAAGAAAAAAATTATAGTATATTTTTTTATAAAGTATAACTTATTCAAAGTCTTACCAGCTTGAACACCGCGTTCAGTGTCTTCTAAAAAAAATTTACCCCTAAAAATGAAGGAACCAAAAAAAAAAAACAATTACAATTTAGTTGTAAGAAAAAATGAATAGTTTAAACTAAAATCGTTGATCATACAGGAAGAAAACAAAACAAACAAATTAAGACATTGTGATTTCACAATATTTATTCAAAAATAATAAGAATCATGATAGAGAACTGAAATATTAGGAAAATGAGAAAGAAGGAGGATTTGCCATAAAGGTAGTATAACCTGTCATCTTCGAACGATTTTTGTTCCTCAATATATGCTTTAGCTTCTTTTTTTGATCGGAAAGTTTTGTTTGCACCTAGGTCCTTATAAAGCTGCATATCACAACTATAAAATGGAATTGGATTAAAAACAAACTCAAAATAAAAAGTTAGTCATATATATAAATTATAACAGACTCAAAAAAAATTGATTTAGTTACCTTATAACTATATCCTGCAAGTTTACACGTTTTGCGATATTTTATAATCATTTCCCATCTAGCCGGCAACCAAGAATCACTATCAGCATTGCTAGATTGCTTCTTTTTTCTTTTTCTCTTCTCTTTCACCTCTTCTTTTGCGTTGCTAGGCTGTACAGATTCTTGATCAATATCTAAGGGGCTTTTCTCCTTTGAGCAAATGATCTGGGGTGGATCTAGTGCTTTGTGTATGGGTTCGAATAACCCAACAACTTTAAGTCAAATTATGTATATTTATAAATTAAATAACTTATTAGGGATTCTATAACCTGTGATTTTTAAAATTCGAAATTCATACTTCAGAGTCTTAACTTCGCCTCCTCGAATCATGCTTGGAGTTGGTACTTCTTTTACATGTTCGAAAGAACCTTGTAGTTTTGGTTCGAATCCTGTATATATGTTTTAAAATTATTTATTATAGTTAATAATTTGTCAAGAACTCAGTGTTTTATGTTTTTCTAGATTTTAGAATCCATAAATTTAAATTCTAAACTCTAATCCACTAATCGAAGTCAAAACTAGAGATTTATATAAGAGTTTAGAAGAAGCCAGTAGCATTGAATCAAATTATGTATATGTGTTTAACAATTCAATTAATATGTATAATAACTTATTAAGAATCAAATAAACTGTATTTTTTAGATTCAAAATCCATAAACTTCAAAATCTTACCCGCGCCTCCTAGAATCAGGGTTGGAAGTAATTTGTTTAAAAGTTCAACAGAACCTTGAAGCTTTGGCTCAGATCCTATATATGTATTTTAAAATTTATTAAATACACACACGCACACGCACGGGCACACGCACACACACGCCCGCGCACATGCACACGCACACGCACACGCACACGCACACGCACACACACATGCACACGCACATGCACGCGCGCACACACACACACACACATAAATAATTTATCAAGAGCTCATTGTTTTATGTTTTCTAGAATTTAGAATCCATTACATAAACTCATACCTTCTAGTCCACTAATTGAGGTCAGAGCTAAAGATTTATCTAAGAGTTCAGCAGAAGCTAGTAGCATTGGCTCGGATCCTGTATATGTGTTTAACAATTCACTTAATAAGAATAAATAACTTATTAAGAATTCAATAAACCGTGTTTTTTAGAATTCAAAATCAAACTTATACATTCACCTCCTAGAATCAAGGTTGGAGCTAGTACTTTGTCTACAAGTTCAATAGCACCCTGTAACTTTGGCTCATATCCTATATATGTGTTTTAATATTTGTTTGATATATATAAATAATTTATCAAGAACTTAGCGTTTTATGTTTTCTAGAATTCATAATTCATAAACTTAAAATACCTTCTAGTCCACTATCTGAGGTCGGAGCTAGAAATTTATCTAAGAGTTCAGTAGAAGCTAGCATTGACTCAGATCCTGTATACGTATTTAACAATTCCCTTAATATGTATAAATAACTTATTCTGAATCCTATCAACAGTGCTTTTAGAATTCAAAATTCAAAAACTTAAAAATCTTACCTTTGCCTCCTAGAATTAGAGTTGGAGCTAGTACTTTGTCTATAAGTTCGAAAGAACTCTGTAGCTTTGGTCCAAATCCTACATATATGTTTTGAATTTATTTAATATATATAAATAATTTATCAAAACTTAGTGTTTTATGTTTTCTAAAATTCAAAATCCATAAACTTAAAAGCTTACCTTCTAGTCCACCAATCGAGGTTGAAGCTATAGATTTATCTAAGAGTTCAGCAGAAGCTAGTAGCATTGACTCAGATCCTACAAATATATTTAACAATTCAGTTATTATGTCTAAATAAATTATTAAGAATCCAATGAACTCTGTTTTTTTTTTAAATTCAAATTCATAAAACTAAAAGTCTTACCCTCGCCTCCTTAGAATTAGGGTTGGAGTTGTACTTTGTTTATAAGTTCGAACGAACTCTGTTTTAGTTCAAATCCTGAATATATGTTTTAAATTTATTTAATATATATAAATAATTTGTCAAAAACTTAGTGTTTTATGTTTTCTAGAATTTAGAATCCATAAACTTAATCTTACCTTCTAGTCCACCAATCGAGGTCAAAGCTAGAGATTTATCTAAGAGTTCAGCAGAAGCTAGTTGTGACTCAGATTGTTTTAAAATTAACAAAGAAGCATAAACAATTTAGCAAGAACCTAATAAAGTATCATTTGAAAATATCAGAATTCATAACATAAAACTTACCTTTGCCTCCCCCAATTAAGGTGAGTAAAAGCTAGAGCTTTATCCATGGGTTCGACATAACCATTCAACTTTTTGCTCAAATTTTATATACATTTTAAAATACATTTATATGTATAAATTATTTATCATGAAGGCAACAACATAATAAATTATAAATCATCTTACATTTAACATTGCGTAGTATGTCAAAATATCTCTCCATTTGACACTTTTGTCCAACTGATTGTTGCTTAGATTGTGCATTATCTATCAAATCAACATTCTCAATTCCTAATTTTCTCTCTCTCCAAGACTCTCTATAGAATTCAAGAATTGGATGAGGTGAAACATCAGAAACTGCACCTGAAAAACAATTCTCAAAATGTTCAATGTAGTTGAAACTCTCCACCATTTTTTAGTTTAAAAAAAAAATCTTTGTCCCCTCTTTTCCTATGGTTGAAATGAAAAAACTTATTATATATAATAATTGTATGTGAAAGCAATATATGTTGTGAAACTAGATTATCTGTACATTATATTTATTTTTGGTAATAATATAAATTTTGTACTTGATTTGTTTTTAGTGAATACTATGCTATATCTTTCAGAGACTTAATGGATTTGGATTCATAAAGCTATGAATTTACCTTTAGCACTACAAGACATTCCTATCTGTAATTTGAATATATAGTACACACCAATTTGGTAAGTAATTGAGGTCAAAGCTACAAATTTATCTAAGAGTTCAAAAGAAGCTAGCAACATTGACTCGGATCTTGTATATGCTTTAACAATACCTTTGCTATGTATAAATAACTTATTATGAATCTAATAAACTGTGTTTTTTAGAATTCAAAATTCAGAAACTTAAAAATCTTACCTTCGCCTCATAGAATTGGAGTTGGAGCTAGTACTTTGTCTACAAGTTCAAAAGAACTCTATAGCATTGATCCAAATCCTACATATATGTTTTAAATTTATTATTATATATATATATATATATAATTTATCAAAAACTTGGTGTTTTATGTTTTAAAAAATACAAAATCCATAAACTTAAAATCTTACCTTCTAGTCCACGAATCGAAGTCGAAGCTATAGATTTATCTAAGAGTTAAGTAGAAGCTACTAGCATTGACTCAGTTCCTACAGATGTGAGTAACAATTCACTTATTATGTATAAATAAATTATTAAGAATCCAATGAACTGTGTTTTTTAGAATTCAAATTCATAAAATTAAAAATCATACCCTCGACTTGTAGAATTAGGGATGGAGCTAGTCCTTTGTTTTCAAGTTCGAACGAACTCTGTAGCTTTGGTTCAAATCCTGTATATATTTTTTAAATTTATTTAATATATATAAATAATTTGTCAACAACTTATTGTTTTATATTTTCTAGAAGTTAGAATCCATAAACTTAAAATCTTACCTTCCAGTGCACCAATTGAGGTCGAAGCAGGA
This sequence comes from Solanum stenotomum, assembly GCF_019186545.1. NCBI lineage: Eukaryota > Viridiplantae > Streptophyta > Magnoliopsida > Solanales > Solanaceae > Solanum > Solanum stenotomum. The sequence continues at coordinate 6,661,466 of NC_064287.1, read as the reverse complement.
GATTTATCCAAGAGTTCAGAAGCTAGTTGTGACTCGGATCTTGTATCTGTGTTTCAAAATTAACCAAGATGCATAAACAATTTAGCAAGAACCTAATAAACTATGATTTGAAAATATCAAAATTCATAAACATAAAACTTATCTTTGCCTCCCCTAATTAATCTGAGTAAAAGCTAAATCACTGTCAATGGGTTCGACATAACCAATCAACTTTGGCTCAAATTTTATGTACATTTTAAAATACACTTTATATGTTTATAAATTAATTATCATGAAGCCAATAAAACAATAAATTATGAATAATCTTACCTTTAACATTGCAAAGGATGTCAAAATCTCTCTCCATTAGACACTTTTGTCGAACTGATTGTAACTTAGATTGTGCATCATCTATCAAATCAACATTCTCAATCCCTAATTTTCTCTCTCTCTGAGACTCTCCATAGAATTCATGAATTGGATAAGGTGAAACATCAGAAACTACACCTGAAACACATTTCGCAAAAAGTTCAATGTAGTTGAAACTCTCATCCATTTTTTATCTTCTTTTTTTTAAAAATAAAGATCTTTTCCCTCTCTTTTCCTATGGTTGAAATGAAAAAACTTATTATATATAATAATTGTATGTGAAAGCAATATATGTTGTGAATCTAATTATTTGTACAATATATTTATTGTTGGTAATAATATAAATTTTCTACTTTAGTTGTTTTTAATCAATACTATGTTATATCTTTCAAAGACTTAATAGATTTAGATTCATAAAGTTATTAATTTACTATTAGCACTACAACACATTTCTATATGCAATTTGAACATATAGTACACACCAATTTGGTAAGTAATTGAGGTCGGAGCTAGAAATTTATTTAAGAGTTCAAAAGAAGCTAGCAGCATTGACTCAGATCTTGTATATGTATTTAACATATCCTTACTATGTATAAATAACTTATTATGAATCCAATAAACTATATTTTTTTAGAATTCAAAATTCAGAAACCTAAAAATCATACCTTCGCCTCCTAGAATTAGAGTTGGAGCTAGTACTTAGTTTAAAAGTTCGAAAGAACAGTATAGCATTGATCCAAATCCTACATATCTGTTTCAAATTTATTTAATATATATAAATAATTTGTCAAAAACTTGGTGTTTTATGTTTTCAAAAATTCAATATCCATAAACTTAAAATCTTACTTTCTAGTCCACCAATCGAGGTTGAAGTTATAAATTTATCTAAGAGTTTCAGCAGAAGCTAGTAGCATTGACTCAGATCCTACAGATGTATTTTTGTATTTAACAGATCACTTATTATATATAAATAAACTATTAAGAATCCAATGAACTGTGTTTTCCAGAAATTCAAATTCATAAAATTAAAAATCATACCCTCGCCTCCTAAATTTAGGGTTGGAGCTAGTATTTTGTTTGCAAGTTCGAACGAATTTTGTATCTTTGGTTCAAATCCTGTGTATATTTTCTAAATTTATTTAATATATAAAAATAATTTGTCAACAACTTAATGTTTTACGATTTCAAGAATTCAGAATCCATAAACTTAAAATCTTACCTTCTAGTCCACCAATTGAGGTCGAAGCTAGATTTATCTAAGAGTTCAGAAGCTAGTTGTGACTCAGATCCCGTATCTGTGCTTTAAAATTAACAAAGAAGCATAAGCAATTTAGCAAGAACCTAATAAAATATGATTTGAAAATATCAGAATTCATAAACATTAAACTTACCTTCGCCTCCCGTAATTAATCTGAGTAAAAACTAGAGCTTTGTCTATGTGTTCGACATAATCATTCAAATTTTGCTCAAATTTTATATACATTTTAAAATACACTTTATATTTATAAATTATTTATTATGAAGCGAACAAAATAATAAAATATAAATCATCTTACTTTTAACATCGCAAAGGATGGAAAAATCTCTCTCCATTTGACACTTTTGTCCAACTGAATGTAGCTTAGATTGTGCATCATCTATCAAATCAACATTCTCAATCCCTAATTTTCTCTCTTTCCAAGACTCTCTATAGAATTCATGAATTGGATTAGGTGAAACATCAAAAACTGCACCTGAAAAACATATCTCAAAATGTTCAATGTAGTTGAAACTCTCATCCACTTTATAATTTTTTTCAAAAAAATATCTTTTCCCCCTCTTTTCCTATGATTGAAATGAAAAAACTTATTATATATAATAATTGTATGTGAAAGCATTATATGTTGTGTATCTTGATTATGTGTACGATATATTTATTGCTGGTAATAATATAAATTTTCTACTTTATTTGCTTTTAATGAATACTATGCTATATATTTCAGAGATTTAATGGATTTGGATTCATAAAGTTATTAATTTACCTTTAACACCACAAGACATGTCTACCTGTAATTTTAGCATTACTAAACACCAATTTGGCAAGTAATTGAGGTTAGAGCTAGAAACATATCTAAGAGTTAAGTAGAAGCTGGCTGCATTGACTCAGATCTTGTAAATGTATTTAACAATTCCCTTTCTACGTATAAATAACTTATTATGGATCCAATAAACTGTGTTTTTTAGAACTAAAAATTTAGAAACTTAAAAATTCTACCTTCACCTCCTAGAATTAGAGTTGGAGCTAGTACCTTGTCTACAAGTTCGAAAGAAATCTATAGATTTGGTCCAAATCCTAATTATATGTTTTAAATTCATTAAAAATATATAATATTTCAAAAACTTCATGTTTTATGATTTCAAAAATTCAAAATCCATAAACTTAAAATTTTACCTTCTAGTCCACCAATCGAGGTCTAAGTAATAGATTTATCTAAGAGTTCAGCAGAAGCTACTAGAATTGACTCACATCCTACAAATGTATTTAAAAATTCACTTATTATGTATATATAAATTATTAACAATACAATGAACTATGTTTTATGGAATTAAAATTCATAAAATTAAAAATCTTGCCCTCGCCTTCTAAAATTAGGGTTGGAACTAGGACTTTGTTTACAAGTTCGAACAAACTCTGTAGCTTTGGTTCAAATCCTGCATGTATGTTTTAAATTTGTTTAATATATATAAATAATTTGCCAACAACTTAGTGTTTTTTGTTTTCTAAAATTCAGAATCCATACACTTAAAATCTTACCTTCTAGTCCATCAATTGAGGTGAAAGCTAGAGATTTATTTAAGAGTTCAGCAGAAGAGAGTTGTGACTCAGGTCTTGTATCTGTGTTTTAAAATTAACAGAGAAGCATAAACAATGTATCAAGAACCTAATAAATTATGATTAGAAACTATTTGAAATCATAAACATAAAATTTACCTTTTCCTCCCCTAATTAATCAGAGTAAAGGCTAGAGCGTTGTCTAGGTGCTCGACAGACCCATTCAACTTTGGCTCAAATTTTATATACATTTTAAAATACACTTTATATGTATAAATTATTTATCATGAAGCCAACAAAACAATAAATTATAAATCATCTTACCTTTAACATTGCAAAGGATGTCAAAATCTCTCTCCAATTTACACTTTTGTCCGACTAATTGTAGCTTAGATTGTGCATCATTTAAAAAATTAACATTCTCAATCCTTGATTTTCTCTCTCTCCAAGACTCTCTATAGAATTCAATAATTGGATGAGGTGAAACATTAGAAACATCACCTGAAAAACATTTCTCAAAATGTTCAATGTAGTTGAAACTCTCATCCATTTAGTTTTAAAAAAAGAAAGATCTTTTCTCCCTCTTTACCTATGGTTGAGATGAAAAAACTTATTATATATATTAATTTTATGTGAAAGCAAAATATGTTGTGAATCTGGATTATCTGTACAATATATTTAATGTTGGTAATAATATAATTTTTCTACTTTATTTGTTTTAATGAATACTAGGTTATATCTTTCAGAGACTTAATAGATTTGGATTCATAAAGTGATTAATTTACCTTTAGCACTACAAGACATTCCTATGTGTAAGTTGAACATATAATACACACCAATTTGGTAAGTAATTAAGGTCGGAAAGAAATTTATCTAAGAGTTCAGTAGAAGCTAGCAGCATTGACTCGAATCTTGTATATGTATTTAAAAATTACCTCACTACGTATAAAATACTTATTATGAATCTAATAAACTGTGTTTTTAAGAATTCAAAATTCAGAAACTTAAAAATCCTACCTTCGCCTCCTAAAATTAGAGTTGGAGCTAGTGTCTACACGTTTGAAAGAACTATGTACCTTTGGTCCAAATCCTACATATATGTTTTAAATTTATTTAATATATATAAATAATTTATCAAAAACTTAATGTTTTTGTTTTCAAAAATTCAAAATTCATAAACTTAAAATCTTACCTTCTACTCCACCAATCGAGGTCGAAGCTATAGATTTATCTAGGAGTTCAGCAGAAGCTAGTAGCATTGACTCAGATCTTACAGATGTATTTAACAATTCACTAATTATTTATAAATAAACTACTAAGAATCCAATGAACTGTGTTTTTCAGAATTCAAATTCATAAAATTTAAAATCTTATCCTCGCCTCCTAGAATTAGGGTTGGAGCTACTACTTTTCTTACAAGATCGAACGAACTCTGTAGCTTTTGTTCAAATCCTGCATATATTTTTTAAATTTATTTAATATATATAAATAATTTGTCTACAACTTAGTGTTTTATGTTTTCTAGAATTCAGAATTCATAAATTTAAAATCTTACCTTCTAGTCCACCAATCGAGGTCGAAGCTAGAGATTTATCGAAGAGTTCAGCAGAAGCTAGTTGTGATTCTGATCCTGTATCTGTGTTTTAAAATTAGCAAAGAAGCACAAACAACTTAGCAAGAACCCAATAAAGTATGATTTGAAAATATCAGAGTTCATAAACATAAAACTTACCTTTTGCCTCCCCTAATTAATCAGAGTAAAAGCTAGAGCTTTGTCTATGGATTCTACAGAACCATTCAATTTCGGCTCAAATTTTCTATATATTTTAAAATACACTTAATATGTATAAATTATTTATCATGAAGCCAACAAAATAATAAATTATAAATCATCGTACCTTTAACATTGCAAAGGATGTCAAAATCTCTCTCCATATATTTGACACTTTTGTCCAACTGATATTAGCTTAGATTGTGCATCATCTATCAAATCAAGATTCTCAATCCCTGATTTTCTCTCTCTCCAAGACTCTCTATAGAATTTAAGAATTGGATAAGGTGAAACATCTGAAACTGCAACTGAAAAACATTTCTCAAAATGTTCAATGTAGTTGAAACTGTTATCCATTTTTTAATTTTAAAAAAAATCTTTTCCCCCACTTTTCCTATGATTGAGATGAAAAAACTTATTATATATAATAATTGTATGTGAAAGCAATATATGTTGTGAATCTAGATTATCTGTACAATATATTTATTGTTGGTAATAATATAAATTATCTACTTTATTTGTTCTTAATTAATACTATGTTATATCGTTCGAGGACTTAATGGATTTGGATTCATAAAGTTATTAATTTCCCTTTAGAACTACAAGACAAGCTTGTGGGAATCCCTCAGACGTAATAGCAATTTCTTACCGTTATAGATAACAAGCTCATATATCTGATGATCCTTTATAAGAGGCTTAAAGGTGTATTTGCTAGCACCGCTAGCAAAGAATTTCAAAAAGGTACGGGGGCTCCAACAGTCAATACTGACGATGTCCCCCCTACTGGCCCTTCTCCTTTACGGGTCTGGATTTTTCGCGTCGTTCCTATCTGTAATTTGAACATATAGTACACACCAATTTGGTAAGTTCTTTCTTGGTCAAATATCACTTAAAGTGAATACATTAAGACGTGTTTATACAAGTAGAAACAACATTGGACTCACAATTACGATTTTATTTTATATATCCCTCCCAAAAAAGAAAGATATGCTTACCCTCCATGTGAATCTTCTAAAAATGGAAGTATTTTGGTAGACAAAAATATTTGTCTCCATTTCTCCTATTTGAAAAACAATAAAATACATAATTTTAGGTTGACCTCAAGTCCCAACCCTGTTTTTTTGTTTAAGAAAAAGGTAATAATCTTAATAAATAATAAATATGCATCATAAGAGAAATTAGGATAGGGACATATCATATGACCAGTAATATTAGCATATTCAATAAATTAACTCTTGTACACACAATAAAGTTGTTTTACATAATTTGGTCAACATTTTCAATGCTTACATGAAGTTGTGGAGTTTGTTTGTTTGTTTTTGAAGAAAAACTGTGCCGATAATTTAGCACATCTTAATCTTATGGTTATTATACTATTATTTTGCGACCAATATGATAGTTGGATAATCTATAAGGGAACTCGAGGGAGGAAAGTTATTTGTATATTGCTACTCGAGTAAGAAAAGTTAAAGATAGAACATAGATTAAGGGAGTAGGATGTGTTCTCTTGCACAAATTTGCGGAATAAGATAAAAAGATACATAATTTTCTATAGTTGACTCCAATACCTGAAATATAAATGCTTTTGGGTTAATTATTATTAAGACCTACCTTGATACCACAAGTTTTAGTATGACTTGTGGTTGCCTGGGTCAAATTTTGGACTCACTAAAGTTTTTCGTGGGTCTCAGTACGAGTCCTACAATCAAAGTATGAATCCTGTTGTCACTCGTGTGGACAAACTTTTTAGATTGGAGCATCTTTGGCACAATGATCATAACGTTTTACTCCGGACTCTTATTTACAAATGGTTAGTGGCATTGAAAAAACACTCAAAGAACTTGAATTTTATAGGTAATGAAACTCATAACACTTTATATTCTAAGAGATATTCTCATTTGAAGTTGATCATTCCATTATCTTATGTAAAAAACTTAACCGTAGAGAATCTTTGTACTCGAATTAGTGCTAGAGGTTCCTTATGACCCTAATCCACATCCACTGAAAAGAGTCTTAGGTTATTTAAAACATACTGAAAACTAGGTTTTGCACTATAACACATATCCAACATTATTGAAAGGATATAGTGATGTAAACTAGATCACCGGGTCAAATGAAGTAAAATCCACAAGTGGGTATGTATTTATTCTTTGTGAAGGAGAGCAGTTTGGAAAATCTTCCAAACAGACATGTAGTACTCGTTCTACAATGTAATCTGATTTTAATATCGTTCTAGATAAGGTCGGTGAAGAAGTTGAATGACTTCAGAATTTCTCAAAAGATATTTCTTTTTGGCCCAAACAGTTAGCACCAATATGCATACATTATGATAGTGAATTTACAATAGGTAAAGATGGAATCATGATGTATAACGGAAAGTCTCGCCATTTTATAAGATGTAGATATAATATCGTAAGAGAACTACTCTCTAGCGAAATTATTACAATTAACTATATGAAGTCAAAGGATAATATGTTGGATCTACTAACAAAAGTTCTAATAGAGAGAGAGTTGAGAGATCGTGTGTCACGCCCTGAGCCTACACCCTTGACATGGCTGGCACTCGAGAACCATTGTTGGTCCCCAAGTGAACCCTTGGCTTGGTTGAGTGTTAAGCGGAAGACTCACTCAAGTAATAAAAGGCTTAAAATGGAAATTCAACCTTTAAACTCAAAGAAAATACTCAACTCAAACTGTCTGTAAAATACTCAATAACACAAGTATAATAGTTTGCAAAAACATCTCAAGGAAAAGTACATGCTGAAAGAATCCTATGAAGCCTCTATAGTTCAACATGAATGTAGGGACAAGACCCACGACAGCCTAAATTGATTAAACTGAAAGTAAAAGTGGAGTCCTCCAGAATACAAGGAGGCTCACCAAAAGCTAATAGGAGTGGAAGTGATATCAACGAAGCACTTGTTAATGATCTTGAACACCTGTATTTGCATCATGAAAAAATAGAGGTTGAATGACATCAGTACATTGAATGTACGAGTATATAATAAAGCTGAATTATAAACAATTGAACTAATAAGGGTGGAAGAATACTCAACTCAATACAAGCAATAATAAGAGATTAAATATTTAAATCTTCCTAAATAAAAGATGCTAACTCAAGGATGTATATAAAAATATAATAAATTATTCTTTACTCTTATTTGGGAGATTCTGTAACCGACAACCATCACTATGAACTATGTGATGATACAGTGTCTCGGCCATGTTCTCAGAACTGTTCTATACCTTGTCGGAGTATATAACAACTCAACTAAGTGAATCCACTAAAGCTTTGCTCGAAAGAAATAAGGAGTCATCTAAAAAGTATGATCCTTTACCCATGTTGGCTACATGGTTTATGAGGAATGTGAGTTGTCTAAACTCATCCCCATAGTGGTGCTCAATACTACTCCGAATAAATATGTACTATGCTCAAATATACTATTTCTCAATTTGAGGCAATTGCTCAAAATATCCTCTTTAGAGAGGCAACTACTCTGAATTAACTCTGAACTCATTACTCGTTTAGAATTAAAGTTTCTCTTTTCTCAATGTAAAAATGACAAAATTTGGAAATCAATAATTCTCTTAAACGTTACTCAAAATGTCTCTTTAAACTTTCATCAAAACTCCTCTTTACTTTCTCGAAAATCAATTTAAGATAATTGTTCGATTAAAAGGATTCTCATTAATAACTCAATGAATACTCACATAATAGGGTTCATGCTGAAAAATAGACATGAGCAATCAACTCAAGAATCTCAATGCATAATATATAGAAACTCAAAAATTAGGAATAGCAACTCAGAATTCAACAACAAACTCATCTCAAGAATTATCAAAACTAAGAATATTAAACTAGATTATTCTTTACCGATAGAAAATAGATATAGTGCGTGAGGATGAAATCGGTCCATCACTATGATAGCCTTACGTATTGTAATGACCCGAACCATCCTTACTTAGGAGAAACAAAAATCTGATAAATTCTGGGCCATTGTCCCACCAGAGCGGGCCAAATGTCGCTAGGGAAGCGGCACTAGGGCGGGATAGGCGAGGCAGAACGTAAATTACGCGAAATCCAATTTTTCTCCATCTTCCTAAAATACCTAAATAAGTCGTAAAGAACCTTAGAAACCTTCAGAAAGCTGCTCTAAACTTGAGAAGGAAGAAGAAAGAGATTTCTAGTGTGAGGGTGGTGATATCTTGTGGATTCTTCACCAAATTCATTGTCACGAAGCCCGGAAATAAGAATCGAAGTCAGGAATTCTATGTAACTGCTTGGCGCCCAGGTAGGCTAGGTTTTATGAATTGAGTAGTTTAAATGTGTGTTCACTGAGTAATATATGTAAATCCATGGTAAGATTTATGCGTAGGCCTTCATGCACCAAATGAGTTATGATTAAACCCTAGAAAGAAGCCTTAGATGATGAACTAGGGTTAAGCAAGGTCAAATAAATGATTACATGATTTGTGTTGATGAATAGTTCACTCTGAGGGTTGTGTGTCACACCCCAAACTCGAGGGGATAAACTGGCTCCTAATGCCAAAACTCAGGCCTGAGCCGACCCTGCTGAACCATTTGCTACTAGCGCATCACAGCCATACGCAATCAAGAAAACAAACAAGTATATCTCAGCTTAAAACTAAGTCATCGGCCGGCTAGGCCTCTGTCAACTGATTTATAAAAGCAACAGCTACTCCTAGGAGATCATATAAATAAATAGCCAACTAGCACAGAAGTCCTGATTGGGCCGTCGAGGCCGCCATGATATCTATACCAAAACTGAAAGCATGTATATATCAAGACAATACATCAAACAACTCACAAGCTTCAGCAAACCAACAAAATAGGCCAGTATGGCCATAACGTAGCTATACAACCTACATAATAGTCTGCAAGCCTCTAAGAGTAGTAAAGATTGGCAGGATAGGGCCCCAGCCTACCCATAAAGATATATACAACAAAAGGTAACAAACCTCCCTACTCTGGCATCTCCGGATGAAAGGTGGTAGCCAATCGGATATAAGTCAATCCTGCTGCTGAGGAGGTTTACTAGGTCATCTGTCAGGACCTGCATGCATGAATGCAACGCCCCCAAGGCAATGGGGCGTCACTATAAAATAATTTACAGAGTATGAAAGGTTATAGACTAAGTGAGCAAGTATCACAATATACCAAAAGTAATCACGTAAGGAAATCAAAATTTTAGATAAGCATGTTAACCCGCTACTAAATCTAAAAAAATACAAAAATGATCAAACATCAACCTNCAAGTCATTACAAAAAGTAATCACGTAAGGAAATCAAAATTTTAGATAAGCATGTTAACCCGCTACTAAATCTAAAAAAATACAAAAATGATCAAATATCAACCTAACCAAGCCCCCATAAGCTCGGCAGGTACAAACAACAAACCACCTACCTAGGCCCCCACAAGCCCAGAAGGTGCCAAATCAATCTACATACCCCTATCGGTAGCCCCTTGTCTTTGTAAGAAGTCACATAGCCCTTTTTGGCAACGATATAGCCTCATAGGCAGAATATAGCCCTCTTAGGCAACATCATAGCTCTATGGGCTGCACATAGCCCTCTTTTGCATCAACATAGCCCTGTAGGCAACACATAGCCCTCTTTGGTATCAAAATAGCACCGTAGGCAATACATAGCCCTCTTTGGAAATAACATAGTCCTATTAGACAACATCATAGCCCCCATAGGCAGTTCATACCTCAATAACTAACCACAATAGTCCCAAGGGCGACAACAAACAATTGAATAGGCTAAAGGCGAACAATTTAACTATAAATAATATATATGAATAATCTCCAAGTCGTTCCTAACTTAGGGTCATTCTTAACAGATTATGAGTCCCTAAAATGAGGGTTTATAACCACTCAATCAGCCAACCACTCACAATTACATCTACAAGTTCACCAACATTAACTACCTCTAAGGAAATATGTCAAACGAAGGGAATAACCTTAACATACCTTTCCAATGAACGCTTGAAAGACCGTAGTTCCTTCACGAAAGTTGTTTCTTATGTCTTAAGCTTCACAAACACTATATATACACAACTAGTACGCACCTATAAACAGTTTATAATTAATCTTAAATTGGTAGATTTTCCATATTACCCCAACTTGTCGAAACATCCGTAGAAATTCATAAAAGCAATCATAAAAGAGTCCTGAGATGATTACCTTAGTTCACCAAGTTTAAACCTTGAAGAAACACCAATAACTACAAATTTATATCTTCAAAAACCAGCTCAAAATGCAGCTAATAGAAAGGAAAAATGATTGCCACGTGTAGAGATCATGTTTCTAGGCATGGGGACAATGTTTAATGGTAGAAATCGTCAAAAACTAACCTTCATCATGCAAGAACTCCATAGGAATCCTCTCTTAGGATTTCTTTCTGGTTTGGAAGTGAAATGAAATGTTTCCATGGCTTAAAACGTTGAGTAAGCTGACATACCAGATTTTTTACCCGATTCGGATCCGACCCGGATTCTGCCCCTGCAGTCTGTAGTAAAACCCTCATAACTTTTTACTGTGATGTCGGTTGGATACGGGGTTTTGTGCGTTGCAAACTAGACTCGTAGGCCTTCGTGTTAATGGGTGATAGACCTTCTACTCTTTATATATTGGGAGAAAATATCTAAGAAATTTGACCCAAATTTTAGAGAAATCTATAAAAAGGAACTTACGATAACTTTTGCCAACTTTTATTTTGCCACTTACCTAACTTCAAAACTTGAGATACAACCCTTGAACACTTAAAATATGACATACCACATCATTCTTAATTTATTACCCACCCTCCTTGTCTTTCCACAAAGATACGAGTTAATTTAGACGTTTTGAAAAGTCAGGCAGTTACATCTTTCCCCCCTTAGAAACATTCATCCTCAAATAAAAAAAATCTGGGTCATGCGGTTAATTCCTTAGGAATTTCAAAAATTTAGGCAGAATATCCTTTGTAAATGTGACTATCCAAGAACATGAAACGCACAAATTCTAACCTAGGCGTCTCACATGATGACATAAATAGCTAAGCACTATAGCTCCTCAGTAACATTGCGAGCAAATATACAACGACAACAAATATTATAATAAGCAACAATATAAAAAAAAATTAGATTGGTATCTAACCTCACTGCACTAATATAAACTGATATGCCATCACCCTGGGGTATGAAACAAGTGAGGATATTTGGACCTCATGCCATCCTCAGCTTCCCAGGCCACCTCTTCTCTATTCTTGTTTCTCCAAAATACTTTAACCGAAGCCACCTCTTTGGTCCTCAATTTACAGACCTGTCAATCTAATATTGCAATTGGAGTTTTCTCGTAGGACAACTCCTCTGTGATATGAACATCCTCAATCGGGACAACCCGAGAAGGGTCTCGTATGCACTTCCGTAGCATCGATACATGGAAAATTGGATGAACAGATTCTAGCCCTGAAGGAAATACTAACTCATAAGCTACCCGTCCTACCCTCCGAAAGATCTGGTATGACCCAATGAATCTTGGACTAAGCTTGCCTTTTTTGCCAAATCTCATAACACCCTTCATAGGCGAGACTTTTAAGAATACCCAGTCATTGACACAAAACTTTAAGTCCATTCGTCGCACATTTGAGTATGACTTCTAGCGGCTTTGAGCTATTAGCAACCTCTCCTGAATGAACTTAACATGCTTCACTGTCTACTGTACTAAGTCGGGTCCAATCAACCCTGACTCACCTACCTCGAACCATCCGATGGGGGACCTACATTTTTGCTCATACAAAGCCTCATAAGGTGCCATCCCGATATTGGATTGATAACTATTATTGTATGCGAACTCAATAAGAGGTAAGTGGTCATCCCAACTTCCCTTGAAGTCTAGCGTGCACGCCCGTAACATATCCTTGAGTGTCAAAATTGTGCACTCAGCCTAGCCATTTGTCTGAAGGTGAAAGGTAGTACTAAGATTAACCTGTGTCCCAAGTCCTTTCTGAAAGGACTTCCAGAAGTTGGTGGTAAATTGTTCTCCTCTATCAGAGATAATAGATACTAGGACACCGTGTAGCCTAAAAATCTCTATAATATAGAGCCCTTCATAGTCTTCAGTCATAAAAGTAGCCCTGACTGGTATGAAGTGGGCTAATTTTGTTAGTTTCTTAACAATTACCCAAATAGAGTCAAACTTGCGACGCGATCGAGGTAACCCTGTAATAAAATCCATATTAATTGCTTCCCACTTCCATAAAGGAATGACTATCTCCTAAACTAGCCCAGCGGGCTTTTGGTGCTCAACATTCACCTGTTGGCAGTTAGGACACTGTGCCACAAACTCCGCAACGCCCTTCTTCATCCCATGCCACCAATAAATCTCCTTAATATCATGGTACATCTTCATCAAACCAGGGTGAATAGAATAATGGAAATGATATGCCTCTTCCATAACCCGAAGTTGAAGCCCTGCAACATTTGGAACACATAATCGACCGTTATATCTAAGAACTCCATCTCCTGCTATATAAAATGCTAAAGATTGTTGATCTTGAGCCTTGGCTCTGAGCTGCTCTAAGCTAGGATCCTTTTGTTGCTGTGATTTTACTTCTACAACTAGAGATGATATGGTTGTGTCTTGAATTGTTACCCCATTATCTTCTGCCACTAACAATCTGACTCCCAAGCTAGCTAACTGATGAATCTCTCGGGCTAGCTCACGTTTCGCAACACCTAAATAGTATAAACTACCCATAGATCTTCAACTAAGGAAATCGGCTACCACATTTGCCTTTCTTGGATGATATAAAATATCCATGTCGTAGTCTTTCAATAACTCAAGCCATCGACGCTGTGGCAGATTAAACTCCTTCTGTGTAAAGATATATTGAAGGCTTTTATGATTTGTGAAGATGTCAACATGAACGCCATACAAATAATGTCTCCAGATCTTTAACGCATGCATAACTACAGCCAACTCTAAATCGTGGGTCGAATAGTTCTTCTCATGCTTTCTCAGTTGCCTTGAAGCATATCTGATAACCTTACCATGTTGCGTTAGAACACATCCCAACCTAACACCAAAAGCATCAGAATACACCGCATAACCTTCTGAACCCTCTGGCAATGCTAGAACTGGTGTTGATGTCAACCTGTCCTTCTGCTCCTGGAAACTATGATCGCAAGCCTCAGTCCACTGGAACTTAGTTGCTTTTTGAGTCATCTTCGTTAATGGGGATGAAAGTGAAGAAAACCCCTCTACAAACCTTCTGTAGTACCCAGCTAACCCTAAGAAACTACGAACCTCAGTCGGAGTCATGGGTCTGGGCCAAGTCTTTACGGCCTCAATCTTTTATGTATCAACCGCAATGCCTGGATCTGATACAATATGGCCTAAGAAAGCTACAGAGTCCAGCCAGTACTCACACTTAGAAAACTTTGCATAAAGTTTTCAGTCTCGAAGAACCTGATGAACTGCTCTCAGATGATTTGCATGCTCATCTTTTGAACGTGAATACACCAAAATATCATCAATAAATACAATCACAAACAAGTCTAGATACAACCTGAATATACTATTCATCAGGTCCATGAACACTGTTGGGGCATTAGTTAATCCAAAAGACATTATCAAGAACTCAAAGTATCCATATCTGGTTCTAAAAGCTGTATTTGGAATGTCTTTCTCCTGAACTCATATATGGTGGTACCCTGATGTTAAATCAATCTTTGAGAAGCACTTAGCACCTTGTAACCAAACAAGTCATTGATCCTCGGAAGGGGATACTTATTCTTTATAGTCACCTTATTAAGCTATCGGTAATCAATACACATTCTTAGTGAGCCATCTTTCTTCCTTATGAGTAACACTGGTGAACCCCATGGTGAAGCACTAGGCCTAATAGAGCCTTTAGCCAGCAAGTCTTTCAGCCGATCCTTTAACTCTTTTCGCTCAGCAAGAGCCATTCTATAAGGAGGGATAGATATGGGTTGTGTACCTGGTAGCATATTGATAGCAAAATAAATTTCCCATTCTTGAGGGATACCAGGGAGCTCGTCTGGAAATACATCTAGAAACTCATTAACTACCGGAATAGACTGAACAGTCGGTGGTTCTGCATCTGTATCATGAACGTGAACAAGATGATAAATACAACTCCTAGTAATCATCCTCCTCGCCTTAATATAGGAAATAAACCTACTTTTCGACGTTGCTGTATCGCCTTTCCATTCCCAAAATGCCTCTCTTGGAAAGTGAAATCTAACAATCTTTGTTCGGCACTCAACATTAGCATAACAAGACGCTAGCCAGTCCATACCCATAATGATGTCAAAATCGACCATCTCTAACTCTACGAGATCGACAGAGGTCAGACAGTCGATAATTTCTATCGTGAAACCTCGATAGACTCTCTTGGAAATAATAGACTCACCAACTGGTTTAGACACAATAAAGGGTCAATCTAATGACTCTGCTACTATACATAACTGCCCCACAATAAATGGTGTAACATAAGACATAGTACATCCAGGATCTATCAAAGCATAAACACAATGAGAGTAAACAATCAATGTACCTGTCACAACATCTAGTAATGACTTTGAATCCTGTCGGCCGGCTAGTGAATATGTACGGTTATGTCCATTACCAGAACTAGATGCTCCCTCTCTGCCTCCGCATCTACCTCTACCTCTTGGAAATAATAAACTCACCAACTGGTGTAGATACAATAAAGGGTCGATCTAATGACTCTGCTACTATACATAATTGCCCCGCAATAAATGGCGTAACATAAGACAGAGTAGATCTACGATCTATCAAAGCATAAACACAATGAGAGTAAACAATCAATGTACCTGTCACAACATCTAGTGATGACTCTAAATCATGTCGGCCGGCTAGTGAATATGTACGGTTATATCCACTACCAGAACTAGATGCTCCTTGTCTGCCTCCGCTTCTACCTTTACCTAATGAAGTTTGGGATCCACACCCTGTAGACTGCGTTGATAAGGAGGAACCTACTACTGACCTGGTCGACTGACCTATACCACCCTGACCTATGGTCAGGCAGTTTCTCCACCCATACCCCTCCTGTCCACAAGAATAACAACCTGTAGAACCCTTTCTGCACCTCTCGAAATGAATCCTACCACAGGTAGCACAATGTGGCGGGGCTGTCCTAGCCTGGCCTGAACCCCTCTGTTGTTGTGAGCCTGATGCTTGTGAACCCTCACCCGGGCCTGAATGTCCCTAACGATCAAATTACTACCCTGGAACTGTTGTGGTGGAGGTCTAGGTGGCCTAATAAAATATCGGGGTCTGGGACCACCCTGAAAATCTCCCAGTGAACCAGCAGGCCTAGCCCTCTTCTGTCTCTCTCTCTCGACCCTCTTACTCATATACTGTAAATGTCGGCAATCCTCTATGCCTTGTGCAAAAGCCTGAATTAGCAAGATATCCATATTATCATTTAGTGCAGTGGTAGAACAAGCGTCGATATAGTCTGAGTCGAGCCCTCCCACAAATCTTCACACCATATCATGCATCGTATCAACAAATATTGGTGCATATCTAGTCAATGAATCAAATCTCAACCTGTACTCTCGGACATTTATGCTCCCTGTCGGAGGTTCTGAAACTGGTCCACCCAACCATCCCTAATATCTCGAGGCGAATAGCGATCTATGAAAGCTTTTGTAAAGCTATCCCAAGTGGGTAGAGATGCATTTTTTCCCCTAGATCTCTCCCAACTCTCGTACCATAAAACTGCAATATCGTGCAATCAAAATGCTGCTAACTCAACTGACTCAGTCGCTGAGGCATGCATGACTCTAAAGATCCTATGAAGTTGATCAACAAAGTGCTGAGGGTCCTCTCTGCGATCTATCCCTATAAACTATGGATGATTCAAGGTAAGAAATCCATGAACTCGCAAACTTCCGAGCCCTTTAGAAGGTCAGGCAAAATCTGGCGCAACTGGCTGGCGCTGTGCAACTTCTAACTGTGCTAACATACATACTGCACTCTTGAAATCCTGATCAAATGGAATAGAAGGAACTAAAGGTGGTACTGCTGGTGGAGCTGGAAGTCCTGTAGCCCTCAGAGGCTCCTGAAGCGGTGGAGATGCTATAAGGGGCTGAGAAAATGTCTCCCTCTGGGTATCACAATGGGCTACCTCCATCTGTGGTACTTTGTCGGTACCCTCGCCTGCAGCTGTATCTAACCCCTGGCTAGCTGTGGTCTATATGGTGTCAGCCATCTCTATCTGCATACAAGTATCAATTATAAGCCAGAAACCTTAGCCCTTAAGACACTGTTATATAGCACGAGGTGAGCAAAAGAAAGATAGTCATTCTAAAATGCCCGATAGCTTCCTGCTTATTGAATGTGGTGCATAACACATTTATAAACAAGACTCTACTAGACACGGCTTGCAGACTCCCTAGGATACGACATTGCTCTAATACCAAGTTTGTGACGCCCCAAACTCGAGGGGCACAATTGGCTCCTAATGCCAAAACCCAGGCCCGAGCCGACCCTGCTGAACCATTTGCTACTAGCGCATCGCAGCCACACGCAATCAAGAAAACAAATAAATATATCTCGGCTTAAAACTAAGCCACCGGCCGTGATCTATAAAAGAAATAGCTACTCTCAGGATATCATATAAATAAATAGACAACTAGCACAGAAGTCCTGATTGGGCCGTCGAGGCCACCATGATATCTATACCAAAACTTAAAACAGGTATATATCAAGACAATGCATCAAATAGCTCACACGCTTCAGTAAACCAATAAAATAGGCCAGTATGGATAGAACATAGCTATACACCCTACACACTAGTCAGCAAGCCTCTAACAGTAGTAAAGATTCGCAGGACAGGCCCCCAGCCTACCCATAAAGATATATACAACAAAAGGTAATAAACCTCCCAACTCTGACAGCTCCGGAGATAAAGGGCTAGCCAATCGATAGAAGTCAATCCTACTACTGAGGAGGTCTGCTGGGTCATCTGTCGGGACCTGCATGCATGGATGCAGCTCCTCCAAGGCAATGGGGCATCAGTATAAAATAATGTACAAAGTATGAAAGGCTATAAACTAAGAGAGCAAGTTTCATAATATACCAAATGTAATCACGTAAGGAAATCAAAATTTTAGATAAGCATGCTAACCCGTTACTGAATCTAAAAAATACAAAGATGATCAGACATCAACCTAACCAAGCCCCCATAAGCTCGGCAGGTACAAACAACATACCACCTACCTAGTCCCCCATAAGCCCATAAGGTGCCAAATCAATCTACATACCCCTATCGGTAGCCTCTTGTCTTTGTAAGATGTCACATAGCCCTTTTTGGCAACGACATAGCTCCGTAGGAAGCACATAGCCCTCTTAGGCAACATCATAGCTCTATGGGCTGCACATAGCCCTATAGGTAACACATAGCCCTCTTTGGTGCCAAAATAGACCCGTAGGCAACACATAGCCCTTTTTGGAAATAACATAGACCTATTAGACAACATCATAGCCCCCATAGGCAGTTCATAGCTCAACAACTAACCAGAATATTCCCAAGGGCGACAACAAATAATTGAATAGGCTAAAACCAAGCAATTTAGCTAGAAACANCCCTCTTAGGCAACATCATAGCTCTATGGGCTGCACATAGCCCTATAGGTAACACATAGCCCTCTTTGCTGCCAAAATAGACCCGTAGGCAACACATAGCCCTCTTTGGAAATAACATAGTCCTATTAGACAACATCATAGCCCCCATAGGCAGTTCATAGCTCAACAACTAACCAGAATATTCCCAAGGGCGACAACAAATAATTGAATAGGCTAAAACCAAGCAATTTAGCTAGAAACAATATATATGAATAATCTCCAAGTCGTTCCTTACTTAGGGTCATTCTTAAAAGATTATGAGTCCCTAAAATGAGGGTTTATAACCACTCAGTCAGCCAACCACTCACAATCACATCTACAAGTTCACCAACATTAACTACCTCTAAGGAAACATGTCGAACGAAGGGAATAGCCTTAACATACCTTTCCAATGAACGCTCGGAAGACCGTAGTTCTTTCACAAAAGTTGTTCCTTATGTCCTAAGCTTCACAAACACTATAAATACACAGCTGGTACGCACCTATAAATAGTTCATAATTAAACTTAAATTGGCAAATTTTCCATACTGCCCTAACTTGTCGAAACGTCCGTAGAAATTCATAAAAACAATCATAAAAGAATCCCGCGATGATTACCTTAGTTAACTAAGTTTAAACCTTGAAGAAACACCAATAAATATAAATTTATATCTTCAAAAACCAGCTCCAAACGCAGCTAATAGAAGGGGAAAATGATTGCCATGTGTAGAGATCACGTTTCCAGGCACGGGGGCAACGTTTAATTGTAGAAATCGTCAAAAACTAACCTTGATCATGCAAGAAGTCCATAGAAGTGAAAATAAATGTTTTCATGGCTTAAAACGTTGAGTAAGCCGACATACCACATTTTTTACCCGACCCGGATTCTGCCCCGGCAGTCCGTAGTAAAACCCTCATAACTTTTTACTCCAATGTCGGTTGGATACGGGTTTTGTACGTTGAAAACAAGACTCGTAGGCATTCGATTTAATGGGTAATAGAACTTCTAACTCTTTATATTTTGGGATAAAACATCCAAGTCATTTGACTCAAATTTCATAGAAATCTTTAAAAAAGGAACTTACAATAACTTTCGCCAACTTTTATTTTGCCACTTACCTAACTTCAAAACTTGAGATACAACCCTTGAACACTTAAAATATGACATACCACATCATTCTTAATTTATTACCCACTCTTTTTGTCTTTCCACGAAGATACGAGTTAATTTAGACGTTTTGAAAAGTGTTGGTGTTACATTGTGATTCTATGATTGTGTGATGTATGTTTGATCTTGCTTCATTATGATACTTGTATGTATGTGAATGTTGAATTATTGATCACACTTGTTGTAAACGAGAAGGAGGAATGATGAATGCCATGAATCATGAATAGTTTATTTGATTATGAGGATATACTTGTCCTTGTGATTGTGGTTTGTTGAATGGATCGGTTGTCATGTTTCGGCATAACTAACTTGGATCGGTTGCCACGTTTCGGCATAACTACGAATCGGTTTCCACGTTCTGACATAATTATTGGATCGGGTACAACGTTCCGATATGCTAATAGTTTAGGTTTGGGTTCCATGATAGGACCAATGATTTGATATAAAGTGTGTATCTTGACAAAATGAGAAACGGTACCTTGTTCGTAATGATAAGTGATATTGTGTTTTTCCGAATGGGGTATATGTTATGACGACTTATATTTGATTGTTCTTTGTGTGGAATGAACTTGTTGTGTATAGTGGAAGGACAAAGTGTTCAAGGAGCGAGTAAGTGATAGCAAGGGTTGTTCGTGTGTTGTAATGGCGAGAAGTAGGGGTAGCGTATGTGATGAAATATGCTTAGGTGGATTTAACCTTGGATAAAGGGATTGGATTTAGTGGTAAGAAAGACTAATATAATGTACTATGTGACCGTGGTTGGGTAATGTGACGAGAAAGTAACGGTATGACGTGGGCGGTTGGTTAAAATTTGTGGTTGTATTTTGGGACTCTTTAATGTGTTAGAATGGTTAGGTCATGATCAAGTACCTCGTAAGCAGGTTGATTGAGAAGGTGGTTAGTAGTCAGAGTACTAGTGTAATTTGGAGGTATTTTAAGAGAGGGTAAAGGTGGAGAAGCAAGTGGTTTATTTCATGATCTTACTAGTTGGTTTCTTATGTTAAGTGGTGGGCTTCGAGTTGACCGATAATGCCTACCAGTACGTGTGTTTGTACTGATAATACTCTTGCTATGTCTTTTTGACATAGTATGGATACAGGTTGGTGATGTTTCATTAGGTGAAGACGAAGAAATTCTCCAACAGCTTCTATCGTTCCTTCCGCGTGGTAGGAGCTGTATCTTTATTTATTATGTCCAGTTGTACTCTTAGTAGCTCTTCTACCTATTTAGACTAGATCATTTGGGGGTGTTAACTACTTTGCAAATCTTAATCAAAATCATGTTAAAGGTTCTTATTTATAAAAATTTCGTTAGTATATATTTAATTTCGTTTTATTTAATTTTTCGCATGTTTTAATTATTGGGATAAGAGGGTTCTTCTACTTAGGTGGTAGTATGTAGGTGCCCGCACGGCCCAGTGGGTTGGGTCATGACAAATTGGTATCAGAGCTAGGTTACCGGTCTCCCAGTACAAGAGCAAAATGTGGACTAGACTCCTACGGATTGGTGTGTTGACGTCCACATCTAATCTACAAGAGGCTAGGAAGCATTCTAGGAAGTTGTTCCACTTGTTCTCTCCTTTCGTGCATGTGTCGCTTGTGGTATGAGTTGGGTCCAATTGGTATCTCCTGATTCCAATTGGTATCTCAACAAGGTAAACCGGATGTCGTGATCACGACGGAGGGGCCACAAGCAAGGTCAATTGGAATGGGAAGGTTCCAATTGGTATCTGACTCTAAGGGCGGTGTAAATGCATGGATGAACAGTAATAGTCATCTATGGTGTGAAATAACTAATTAAGAACTTGGTTTTGTCTGTGAATGTCTGTTCGTGTTTCTAAAATTAACTGTGAATGTGAAGTGGGACTTTGTCACGATCCAGACCTTCATGATTGGCACCCACACTAACCCTCCGGTGGGAGAACCATTTCTACAACCCAGACTAAACAACTTAACCAAAGACTATGCATTTAAAGATACGGAAGCAAGTTTAAATGACTATAAAAATGGAGTCCCCATAAACTCCAAGGTTTTAACAAACAACTAACCAAACTAATGCGGAAATTCAACTCCTAGAACCCGAAAGTCATTGTACCAAAACTCTACTAGCGACGAGTCTAAGAACAAGGGTACAACCTCGAAACTAAACAACACCTTTAAGAAAGAGGCTGAGTCCGAAAAGAGTGGACTTAAACAAGAAAGATCCATGGCAACTTGAAAGAACTATCTCACCCTTGAATCCGGTCACGCTCATTAGTCACCTAGCTCAAGTCTATCAATAGCCACCTGAAGATGCCCTGTACTCAACAAAGAAATAGTAAGTGCAGTATCAGTACAAAACCACAGTGTACTGGTAGGATCACGCGGCTATCCCAATAAGTGTAACACACATTAGTCAAAACAATAATATAATCACATGCACCTATCGAACATATACAATATCATTAACATATACAAACAATGAACAACTTCACGATTCTCACATATCACAGTTATATCAATTTAGAGCAACATACCGTCTTCCAATATCAATCATCATTAGATATGAACGAACTCATCACAAGTAGATACATAACACAATTCAATGTTCCTCTCATGGAACCCACACCCAAACAGTTAGCATACCAAAACGTGGTACCCGATCTAATGATTATGCCAAAACGTGGCAACCGATCCCATAATTATGCCGGAACGTGGAAACCAATCCAAGTTAGTTTTGCCGAAACGTGGCAACCGATCCGAGTTAGTTATGACGGAATGTGGCAACTGATCCATTCAATACACCATAATCACAATCACAAGTATATCCTAAGTTCATACATTTAAGTCATAATTTCATGGTAACCATCATTCATCTATCTCATTTACAACAAGTGTGATCAATAAAGCAACATTCATATACATACATGTATCATAATGAAGCAAGAACAAACATACATCACACAATCATAGAATCACAACCATCACCTACCTCGAAACGAGCTTGAAACACTAAGAATTTTGATCATTCCCTTTTTTGGAATCGTTCCGCTTGTTCTTGGTCTACAAACAATCATAATAACATGGAAATCAATAAACAGTCACTAATGACCCAAATTGCTAACAATTCTATGAACCCTAGATCAAACCCATGATCCCAATTATCCAAATTAGGGTTGTTTCCACCATAGATTCTAGATCGAAACCCTCCCCCATTGATAATTACCCATTAGATTACGTTTTACTGATCGAAAAATGGATTCGTGGAGTGAAAAGCTTACCTTTAGCCTCAAGAATGGTGAAAATGAGTAGGAGTCTCCTGGGTTTCGTTCTTTAGCTCTAAAAATCGAAAAGTGCATAATAAAGTCATTTTGGGGTTTATTTTCGACTTTAAGTCGCGTCTGGTCCGCCATAGCGGCCTTCACCCTACTACAACGGCATCGCCAGAGCAACCAAAACCTCTGCCAAAGCAGCTTGCACGAAACAGTGAGCTAGTTTAATAATTCCCAGACCCCCATTTCACAACACACCTTTAACCAATAATGCTGAGAAAATACCATTCACACTAAGATCGATTTCGAGAGTTCTACTCCCCCGAATTCAATTTCGTAAAATCGTACAGATTCCTTAACGACTCATCTAACTACTTATGTAATCAAAATAACAAATAAGTCACCCGATTGTTACCAAATTTCCCTACACCTCAAGGACTCCAATTTCGTCCAAATCTGGACTAGGCTAGGAAATCTCAAGTTACTATGAAAAAGTTTTCTGGCCCCAGTTCTTTCTCCATTGGCTCTTCTCTAATGAAGGAATCAGGCCGTTACAGACTTTTTTGGATGTGGTGTGATTACATATACTATAAATGTGTGTCTGGAACTTGTTTTGTGCAATGTGTTGGCCAATTGGTTTAAATTATGCAAGTTATAAATGCTCGGGTATTGTGGAACTCGTTGTGAAAAGAAGGTCCTGACTAGAAATCGATAAGAGAGTTAAATTAACTATGAGGATATTTGTGAAGAAGATTGAAACGTGTCTTGCGCTTGTGTAATAGCTGCGTGGAAGACTGGGTGTATCCTAGGGTGTGTGGGTTGTGGTGCAGAACTTACGGGAACGAATTGGTTCGTGTATCATGGGATGGACTGGGGTAGACAATGATTTTCCTAGTATGATAAGTATCCAAAAATTTCAATGTAAAGCTGGGAACCTTTGGGAATTTTTTAGAAAAGAGAAAAACCCTAAAAATATCTTGGCTAGGTTCTGTTTTTGTTTTGACCGCTGGGGCGAGATTATTCCCGCCAGATTATATTCGAACAATCCCCACAACCTCAAACAGTGCTCAGCAACAGAAGTAAATAGATCATAACACCTTAAGATTAAATATAAGGCTGCATCAGATAGCAAAAAACAAGCATCCATATGCTTACAAAAACCTAGGAAAGTCAAAAGATAAAAACAATTTGTCTCAAAATTTACAAGCCAAAGGGGCGAAACAACAAACCAACTCAAGAACCTCTCGACCGAGAGGCATCGGTGTCGAAATCTAACTCTTCCGAGAGCACCATACCGATCATGGCCTCCTCCAGACTCAAAAATAGATATAAATCCCCCTTCTCCTCTATGGGAATCTCATACCCATGAGCGATGCAAGTAAACATGATCTTCACCGTCTTCCAGATCCGAACCAACAGACGGCACTTCGCTATGTTCTTCCTCCTCTTTTGGCGCAGCTCGCGTCGGAGCATCTTAAGCTCTAGGGCAGTGCTGGGGGAACCATAGTGGTGGGAGTGATAGGTCACCCCATCTTCCTTCGCATAGCTGCCAAGTCTTTCTCTACCTGTGACGTTGAAAGTGGGGGACGAGTGTCATTGCCTCCCTCTATGTCTGACCCTGCGGCCACCTGACTGCTACTAGCCATGTCAGTCCTCCTCCTCTTATTCCTGGACGTGGAACCCAGTCTAACCAAAAGAGGGTGACAAGGGGGATCCATGGGAAGTACCTCATCAATGTCGAGGAGCGGCACTCCCGCCTGCTTACACACAGCGGTGATAAGACCAGAGAGGAAGAACACCTTCTTGTTACCCCGGTAAAACATCTTCCACTCCGAGATAATCTATGCCCCCACGTCCAGCTTAATACCCTGTATGGCGCACGCCACCACCAAATCCCAATGGAAGGTCACGTCGGTGCAGTTGCCCGACGGGCGAATCCTCTTGGTAACCAAGTGAAGCCACCTCTTAGCATCAGGTGACCAATCAATGCTAGTAATGCCCTCCGTAGTGGCCCAATAGACTCGGTCCCAATGGGTAGGCTCCACCAGGGTGTCTCTCAGCCATTCCAAGTCCATCTCCCACAGCTTGGCCTCGTACTCAACATTCGAGACCTCTGGCACCTCTAGAGCCTCTTTAAGGGCGGTAGTGTTCAGGGGAATGTCGACTCCCCAAATACGGATGATGGGATGAGGGTCGTCCTATCGCATGGTAGGCAGAATGGCGCAAAACTCCCTCACAAGTGGAACGTGCATCCGGGGGAGCCTCAGTCAGTGGAGCCCATCCAAACTCCATAAGGCGAGCATGAAAGGCATGCGCCTTCTCCTCCAGATTTAGTAAGTCGAAGGCCCATTCACAACAAAACTTGGTGTTCCAGAATTCATGAAACCTTTCTCGACGGGTGATATCGGGGAACCGGACGAAGGGAAGATTCTCTTCATTCAGACCTGCCATTTAGATAGACGTTCAAGTTATGAAAAATATAAGTTAGATCACGAGGGAAATAGATAGCGTAAGGTTGGATGGGGAAGAGAGGAAAATGTTAAATTAAAGAGGTCAGGCTACTGGTTCTTGAATCCTGCCACAGCGGCCCAAATCCGCCCAAAGCGGGATGAGGGAAGCCGCCATAGCGGGATGAAGGCCGCCAAAGTAGCCATCATCTGGGATGAACACCAGGTGCGATCATGGCACCTCTTCATCCCAAAACCCCCCATTTTCGATAGAATTTCAACAAATCAGAGTATACAAACTACCTTAGAACCTAAATATGAAATTATTTCGCAAAATAACCCCTAAATGATGTCCAAATTCGAGTTTATGCTAAGAAGACCCTTCAACTTCCCCAACACATTTTGGTATTGATTCGATCGTATTTTTGCGAAATCCTTACGCCCAGAATGTGGTAGAAACGTTGGGTACGTAAAGGAAGTACACATGCTATGTTTTACTAACAAATCAAGCAAACTAGTTCAGTTTCAAATAACTACCCAGAAACCATTTCTACGCAATTAGACAAGTAACATGCAATCATAGTTAATCGAGTACGAAAGTAAAGAGTGTATTGAACGAGAAGTTTACCTTGAAATCAATGTTCGAAACAAAGTGAATCGAGAGGGTTTTTGGAGAAAATTTGAGTAAGAGAAAGGGAGAAATGAGGAAAAAAATTTCCCCTTTCCCCTTTTACTACCTCCCGATCTCTCGCTTCAGCGGAAGATATCTCACCACAGCAGCCCCGCCTTAGTGGGAGGGCTACCGCCCTGTCGGGGTCAGGTTGTGTAAATGGGGAACAAATTTCTCTGTGACTGTTGCATCATATCCCTCACCAGACTCTTAACGTATAGAACCTATCGTGAATCGCGCTTGGTAAATAAAAATTATCCCCACCCATGACTTCGTAATAAGACCGAGTTGTTAGTTAAAAATATTGCAAGGTAAGATGCGTGATGATCCATGCACTAGTCGTTCAAGGAAGAACGAGGGGTAAATTGGTATCTATTGTAGAGACTCGAACCGTCGTTATTAAGGAGAAACAAATATCTGGGAACTTTTGGGCTATTGTTCAGCCAGAGTGAGCCAGATGCCGCTAGGGCAGCGGCGCCAGGGTAGGGTAAGTTGGCACCAGGGTGGGATAAGCGAGGCAGAACGTAAATTATGTGAAATCCTATTATTCTCCATCTTCAAAATACCTAAATAAGTCGTAAAACACCCTAGAAACTCTCAAAAAGTTACTCTAAGCTTGGGAAGGAAAGAAAAGGAAATTTCCAGCGTGAGGGTGGTGATATGTTGTGGATTCCTGGCCAAATTCATCGTCACGAAGCCCGAAAACAAGAATCAAAGTCAGAAACTCCATGCAACTACTTGGCGCCCAGGTAGGCTAGGTTTTATGAATTGAGTTGTTTAAATTTGTGCTCACTGCGTAATATATGTAAATCGATGGTAGGATTTATGCGTAGGCCTTCGTGCATCGAATGAGTTATGATTAAACCCTAGACAAAAGCCTTAGATGATGAATTAGGGTTAAGCATGGTCGAATTAATGAATACATGATATGCGTTGATGAATAGTTCACTATAAGGGTTGTGATTCTATGATTGTGTGATGTATGTTTCTTCTTGCTTCATTATGATACTTGTATGTATGTGAATGTTGGATTATTGATCACACTTGTTGTAAATGAGATGGAGGAATGATGAATGTCATGAATAATGAATAGTTTATATGATTATGAGGATATACTTGTGATTGTGATTGTGCTTTGTTGAATGGACCGGTTGTCACGTTCCCGCATAACTAACTTGGATCAGTTGCCACGTTCTAGCATAACTATGGATTGGTTGCCACGTTCCGGCATAACTACAAATCGGTTGCCATGTTCTGGCATAATTATTGGATCGGATACCACGTTTCGGTATGCTAACAGTTTGGGTTTGGGTTTCATGACACGACCAATGATTTGATATAAATTGTGTATTGTGACAAAATGAGAAATGGTACCTTGTTCGTAATGAGAAGTGATATTGTGATTTTCTGAAAGGGTTATATGTTATGACGACTTATATTTGATTGTTCTTTGAGTGGAATGAACTTGTTGTGTATAGTGGAAGGACAAAGTGTTCAAGGGGCGAGTAAGTGATAGCAAGGGCAGTTTGTGTGTTGTAATGGCGAGTAAGTGATAGCAAGGGCAGTTTGTGTGTTGTAATGGCGAGAAGTAGGGGTAGCGTATGTGATGAAATATGCTTAGGTGGATTTAACCTTGGAGAAAGGGATTGGATTTAGTGGAAATAATGTAACAAGTCCATGAGATGGGTCAAACCTATCGAAAAAGACTTGAGAAAGGAGTGTCCGGACATTAGCTTGAGTGTGATGACAAGTTCTTGGTTTTGGTTTTTTTTAGTCCAGTAAAGAGTATGATTGAAATTTTAGCAAAATATATGGTAAGATCGATGAAGATACGATCAATGCTAAACGGAGATCCATGAATCCATAAAAGTCTTCAAGGTACAAGCTAATGTTGATAGAGAAAGGGATTGTGTTATATGGTGGAAATTACAATTTAGATTTTTCATTGCGAGTCTACATTCGTGGTGATGTATTTTGTTAAGGTAATTGGCAAGGTGAGAAATGATCAATTGTATCTGGTATTGAGCATTTGAAATGACTTACACCTGGGTTGAGTCGTAAGTTGGCAAGGTGAGAAATGATCAATTGTATCTAGTATAGAGCATTTGAAATGACTTACACTTGGGTTGAGTCGTAAGTTTACTACTATTGATTGTTAAAGTACATAAGAAAAGTTTCATTTAAAAGTGTTGGCTTATAATAAGGTAAATGGTCGGAGTGTTTATGATGGTTGTTAGTATTGTGAATATGATTCACTAGCTATGCTCTCGTGTGTTTTCTCTTTTGTGGGTAGATCCCTAGTGGTGGATTAGGGGTACCAAATCCTGCGATGTTCTCTTGGTTGAGTGGGAAGATTGGGAAGATTTGGTTATTTCGAATGACATAATTGGTGTTGTCTTGGAGTTATTAAACTATTTTAGTGGGTCTACATGTACACCTTGCTTATGAGAATTTATAGAAGATCTACCATGCATATTTGTGGTTATCCAACAATCTTAATTTTCCTCTAGTCGTCGAGGTCATCTTTTGATTATGTGTGGTTGAATGTGGGGATCATTAGGTCCAAATCTATTGTTCTTAAGAGGTAATCTACAATTACTGATTTTAGCATTTCGATAGTGTTGTTGGAGGGTTTGTATGGTTGGGCATATCCCTCGATGAGTATTTGATGTCTAATGATCAAATTTTTATCGCTTAAACTCATGGGAAATTGGGTTGTGAGATGAAGATGTTGATAAGAACTATGATTGTTTGGGTATTATTATTGTGTGTTGGCTGGTTTAGGTTCACCTCTAATTGTGGCGAGTTTTGATTTAGGATTTTATGATGCTTAAGTGCTAAAGAATTCGTTCGGATGATTGTGTCAAGATCCTTGATAACATGTGGCAGACGTGTGTACGATCAAATTTGGTAGTTGTTGGGAATCGCTTTTGTTGTAGTTAAGTTACATACAATAATATTTATCACTCAAGTATTGAGATGACTTCATTAAGGCATTGTAAGGGAGGATGTGTAGGTATTCAATTGATTGGTGTGAGGTTGGAGATGTGAAACCCTTATGGGGTAATGAGATTCGGTAAGAAGGACATGTGATACAAGTATCCCCAGTAATTTGACAATTTAGATACTACTCTACCCTTACTTTAGCCAGTCTTTCCTAGTTGATCACTCGGGGAAGAGTGATGGGTAAATTGGTATCTATTACAACAACCTGATTTTCGTCATATGGAAAAGCCAATGGGGAAAGAACTAGGGCCAGAAAACTTTTTCGTAGTAACTTGAGATTTCCCAACCTTGTCAAGATTTGGACGAAATCAGAGTCATTGAGGTGTTGGGAAATCTGGTAACAATCGGGTGAATCATTTATGATTTTGATTACATGAGTAGTTAGATAACTCGTTAAGGAATCCGTACGACTTTACGAAATTGAATTGGGGAGAGTAGAACTCCCAGAATCGATCTGAGCGTAAAGGGTATTTACTGAGCATCGTGGTTAGAGGTGTGTTGTGAAATGAGAATTTTGGAATTCTTAAAATAACTCTCTGCCTCGAGAATGCTGCTTTGGCGCTGGGTTTTGCCGTTTTGGCAGGGCCGCTTTGGTGGGGCCGCTGTGGCGGGCCCGACATGAATTAAAGTTGTTAATAAACCCCTAAACGACCTCATTATGCACTTTTTGACTTTTAGAGCTAAGGAACGACCTCCAGGTGACTCCTACTCATTTTTCACCATTCTTGAGGTTAAAGGTATGTTTTTCACTCCCCGAATCCATTTTTTGATCCGTAGAACGTAATAGAATGGGTGAATATTGATGGGGGAGGGTTTTGTTATAGATTCTATGGTGGAAACAACCCTAATTTGGATAATTGGGATCATGGGTTTGATCTAGGATTCATAGAATTATTGGTAATTTGGGTAATTAGTGATTGTTTATTGATTCCCGGGTTATCATGATTGTTTGTAGACCAAGTACAAGCGAAAAGAATCCGGAAAGAGAAGATTCAAGTGCCTTAGGGGATTCAAGCTTGTTTCGAGGTAGGTGATGGTTGTGATTCTATGATTGTGTGATGTATGTTTGTTATTGCTTCATTATGATACACGTATGCGAATGTTGCATTATTGATCACACTTGTTGTAAATGAAGATAACTGAATAATTGTATGCCATTAATCAGCTCTTGTTGTATGATTGTGAAAATATACATTGTGATTGTGATAGTAGTTTGTTAAATGGGCAGGTGTTAGGATCGGTTACCACGTTCTGGCATAAATATGGGATCAGATTGCCACATTCTGGCATAACTAACTTGGATCGGATTGCCACGTTCTGGCATAAATATGGGATCGGATTGCCACGTTTTGGTATGCTAACTGTTTGGGTTTGGGTTCCATGAGAGGACCATTGATTTGGGTTTCGTGAGAGGACCATTGAATTGTGTAAAGTATCTACTTGTGATGAGTTCGTTCTTATCTAATGATAATTGATATTGGAAGACTGTATATTGCTCTAAATTAATGTAAATGTGATATGTGAGAATCGTGAAGTTGTTCATTGTTCGTATATGTTGATGATATTATATATGTTTAATATGTGCATGTGATTATATTGTTGTATTGACTAATGTATATTACACTTAGCTGGATAGCTGCGTGATCCTACTAGTACACGGTGGTTGTGTATTGATACTGCACTAGTCATTTCTTTGTTGAGTACAGGGCATCTTCAGGTGGCTATTGATAGACCTCAGCTAGGTGACTATGAGCATGACCGGATTTGTCACGCCCCGAGCCTACACCCTGGGCGGGACTGTCACTCGAAGACCATTGCTGGCCCCAAGCGAACCCTTGGCCTGACTTACTTAACTCAGCGGAAGACTCTAAGCATGATTACAATGATCAACTGAACTTACTCAAATAGATTAATAGCATAACTTAGAATGTTAGAAGAATTAAACATTCAACTTGGCCAAAATGGCAAACCAAGTCTTAACATAATATAAAATGAGAAGACTAAAGAACTAATAACTGACTATCCATGAAGCCTCTAAAACAACTGAGAGGGATGTTGGGACAACACCACAACATCCTAATGAACTAAACTAGAAAGCAAATAAAACAGTACTCCGGATGCAAGAAGGCTCACCACAGACTCGGAGTGCTCAAGATGGATCAACGAGGCGCTGGATGCTGATCTTGGTTACCTGTGTCTGCATCATAAGATGATGCAGGCCAACTGGCATCAGTACATTGAATGTACGAGTATGCAAGTTGGAATCCTAACAACAACTTAAGCTTGAAAGGAGTACAAAGGAACACTTACCTTGGCTCTGCTTAACTCATGAATAACTTAATTCAAAATAAAGCAATGAAACACATGGAATATATGAAAAAGCTTTATAAAACAACTGAAAACAACCATTGTTCATTAAAGACAAAACAATAACAAACATAACTTTACTCATTTACAAAGTAATATAACTTCTGTGGGAGATTCTCTAACTGACAACCATCACTATGAGCCTAACTGCTGGTACAACATTTTACCTCATGTTGCCAAGGACCGTTCTATACCTTGCCGTCAGTATAGAACCTGAATTACTAAGTGGATCCACTAGTCTGTGCTAAAAAGCACTAAGGAATCATCTAAAAGTATGATCCTTTTCCTACCCATGATGGCTACATGGTTTATGGAGACTTGAGTTATTATGAACTTGCATCCCCATATCGGTACTCAATACTACTCCCAAAAATATACTTATCTCATATGTTTAATAACAATCTTCTTTCTTTGGTTTGAGATAATTACTCAAAACTTAGCTTAAAAGCTCTCTTGGAATCGATGTTCCCTTTTCTTGCTCAAATGTGAAAACATTTATAAACTCTTTGGGAATACTTAGTTCCCTAATAGCTTTTGGAGAAATAAACTCAACTCTTTACTCTTTGATTAACTTGAAACTTAAGTCTTAAAACAAAGTTAAAACGTTTGTAAAAGACTTATGAAAACTTGAAATGAATTTCTCTTACTTGACTCTTGACTTTGATCTAAACTCTTACTTGAATTGACTTTTAACTGATCCCTGAATTGAATTATGGATTCATGGATTATGATTTGTGTTTGGAAAGACCTTATGATGTTTAGGAAGGATTTAGGATAATTAAACTTGAGAAGAGTTACGAAATCACCGTCTTGGAACGAGTCCGTGACGCGGAGTTGTTCTAAGTATTTACTCGTGAAATTAAATTTTGAGACAGAAGAGTCCGCGTCCTCTTCGCGACGCGGAGCAGATGTTGTTCACAGGGGGAACAAGTCCGCGAAACGGACTTGTTTCATGAACCTTACTCGACTTCTTCCTTCTTCGTTTTTCAGCCTCAAACCACCTAAATCGATTATCTTCCTCTAGTTCATTTTAGATCCCGATACCTAGTGTATGGACTCAAGAACCTAACTCAAAGTAACTCTAAAACACAACGTAAAGATCTCGGAAACTCCACAATTCAACCCAATTCAAGAACAACATTCAAATTCAAGAATTCATGTCAAGAACATCAACTTTCAAACTCTTTTAGGATGAATTGTGCTGAAACTAAACATGTTTGGCACGTGGGTGAATGAACCCATCACTATGAGTGACTCACATACCTTGTAGGATCAATTCCTTGGCAAATCCACAACCAAAATCTATCGTTCTTGGCGAATCTTGCTTTTCCTCTTCTCTTTTCTCTTGCGTTCTTTCTCCACAAGCCCTAACTCTATTTCTCAAAAGCGTAAACTGAACTAANTTAAACTTGAGAAGAGTTACGAAATCACCGTCTTGGAACGAGTCTGTGACGTAGAGTTGTTCTAAGTAATTACTCGCGAAATTAAATATTGAGACAGAAGAGTCCGCGTCCTCTTCGCGACGCGGAGCAGATGTTGTTCACAGGGGGAACAAGTCCGCGAAACGGACTTGTTTCATGAACCTTACTCGACTTTTTCCTTCTTCGTTTTTCAGCCTCAAACCACCTAAATCGATTATCTTCCTCTAGTTCATTTTAGATCCCGATACCCAGTGTATGTACTCAAGAACCTAACTCAAAGTGTAACTCTAAAACACAACGTAAAGATCTCGGAAACTCCACAATTCAACCCAATTCCAGAACAACATTCAAATTCAAGAATTCATGTCAAGAACATCAACTTTCAAACTCTTTTAGGATGAATTGTGCTGAAACTAAACATGTTTGGCACGTGGGTGAATGAACCCATCACTATGAGTGACTCACATACCTTGTAGGATCAATTCCTTGGCAAATCCACAACCAAAATCTATCGTTCTTGGCGAATCTTGCTTTTCCTCTTCTCTTTTCTCTTGCGTTCTTTCTCCACAAGCCCTAACTCTATTTCTCAAAAGCGTAAACTGAACTAACTCAGTTTTTTTTTACCCCACTTAATTTACTAAAAACGGATTTAATTAATTGGGTAGGGAAAAGACCAAACTACCCTTTTAAATTTTGGATTGGGCATTTCTTCATTCGAACTGCCCAACTTACGAAGGACATAACTCACTCATACAAACTCGGAATCGTGAAAACTTGGCGGCGTTGGAAAGATAAATCCAAGAGCTTTCCAACAATATTTAGAAATACACCTAAATCATCCTGAGCTAGGAGTTATGGTCGATTTAAGTTGACCAAAATCTCAACTTTATTACTTAAAAATTTCCAGATTTCCTTATACTTTCCAAAAATGATTATTTCAAGTTCTTAGCTTCTTTCTAGCTATTTCAAGTTGTGAGATGTTACAATATCTCTCCCTTGGAAACATTCGTCCTTGAATGAGATTTCTCTTACTAGGCTAAGGGTGTAACATCAAGTTCAAACACCCAACAAGCAAATGCAAACAAACATCATGCTCACTCACAATTTAAAAAGTAATGAGAAGAAAATTAGTACCTTGATCTGCATTTTCTCCAGATTCAAAGAGATGTGGATATCTCTTCTTTATATCCTCATTAGCTTCCCATTAGCTTCTTCAACAAATTGGTTCCTCCAAAGAACTTTGACTGATGCAACTTCTTTTGTTCTCAACTTGCGAACTTGGCGATCTAAAATCTGGATTGGAATCTCCTCATAAAATAAATTTTCTTTAATCCCCACATTTTCAGTTTGTACTATCAATGAAGAATCTCCATTGCACTTCTTCAACATGGAGATGTGAAATACCAGATGCACCGCTGCTAACTCTTGTGGTAGCTCCAACTCATAAGCTACATTGCCAATCCTCT
Organism: Solanum stenotomum; assembly: GCF_019186545.1. Lineage (NCBI taxonomy): Eukaryota > Viridiplantae > Streptophyta > Magnoliopsida > Solanales > Solanaceae > Solanum > Solanum stenotomum. The sequence continues at coordinate 6,627,075 of NC_064287.1, read as the reverse complement.
TGACTATGCGATAAGGTCCAATATACCGGGGACTAAGTTTCCCGTTCTTACCAAACCTCATGACACCCTTCATGGGTGAAATCTTCAAATACACCCAATCATCTACTTCGAACTCTAGTGGCCTTCTTCTAACATCTGTGTAGGATTTTTGACGAATCTGTGTCGTTTTTAACCTCTCTTGAATCACTTTAACCTTCTCCATAGCTTTATGGACTAAATCTAGCCCTATCAACCCTGCTTCACTAACTTCAAACCATCTAATAGGAGATCTGCATCTTCTCCCATAAAGAGCTTCATATGGAGCCATTTGGATGCTAGAGTGGTAACTGTTGTTGTAAGCAAACTCAATTAAAGGTAGGTGATCATCCCAATTACCTTTGAAATCAATCACACATGCTCTCAACATATCTTCTAATGTCTGAATGGTACGTTCTGCTTGCCCATCTGTCTGAGGATGAAAGGCAGTACTCAAATTCACCTTTGAACCCAAGCCTTTTTGGAATGACTTCCAAAACTGTGCAGTAAATTGTGCACCTCCATTAGAAATAATGGAGACTAGAACCCCATGAAGTCTTACCACCTCTTGAATATAAAGCTTAGCATAATCTTCTACTGAGTTGGTAGTCTTTACCGATAAAAAGTGGGCTGATTTCGTCATCCTATCGACAATCACCCAAATAAAATCCTGCTGTCTGCGAGACCTTGGCAAGCCTGTGATGAAATCCATATTGATCATCTCCCACTTCCATTCCAGAAGTTCTATATTCTGAGCCAAACCACCGGGCCTTTGGTGCTCTACTTTCACTTGTTGGCAATTTGGACACTTAGCAACAAATTCAGCAGTGCCCTTTTTCATGCCATTCCACCAATACACTTCTTTCAAATCACGATACATCTTGGTGGAACTCGGATGAATGGAATATCTAGAGCTATGAGCTTCCTCCATGATCCTCTCTTAGAGTCCATCCACCATAGGTACACAGAGTCTACCTTGATATCTCAAAACACAATCTCCCCCTTGTTCAAAAGCTAATACTTGTTGCTTAAGAACATTTGCCTTCAATTCAAGCAAAATAGGGTCTTGTTTTTGTTTCTCTTTCACTTCTAGCGCTAGTGATGATTTTTCCCCGTTCGTCACCACTATTCCTCATTCTGTGGAATCCATAAGTCTGACCCCCAGGCGTGCAAGATTGTGCACATCTTTGGTTAACTCCCTCTTCTCTTCCTCAACATGGGTGGTACTACCCATAGATAACCTGCTTAAAACATCAGCAACCACATTAGCCATACCTGGGTGGTAAAGAATACTCATGTCATAATCGTTGAGTAATTCCAACCACCTCCTCTGTCTGAGATTGAGCTCTTTCTGAGTGAACACATATTACAAGCTCTTGTGATCAGTGAATATATCCACATGAACACCATACAAGTAGTGTCGTCAAATCTTCAAGGCGAAAACCACTGCAGCCAACTCTAAGTCATAGGTTGGATAATTCTTCTCATGAACCTTAAATTGTCTGGAGGCATAAGCTATCACCTTGTCATTCTGCATTAACACACAACCCAAACCAACTCTGGATGCATCACAATACACCACAAAACCTTGAGTACCCTCTGGTAAGGTCAAAACTGGGGCACTAGTCAACCTCTTCTTCAATTCCTGAAAGCTCTTTTCACAAGCTTCAAACCACTGAAACTTCACTGTTTTCTGAGTCAACTTCGTCAAAAGAGACGAAATGGACGAGAAACCCTCAACAAATCTCCTATAATAGCCAGCCAAGCCCAAGAAACTCCTAATATCAGTTGGAGATGTAGGTCTAGGCCAATTCTGCACTACCTCAATTTTCTGAGTATCAACTCTAATACCATCACCGGAAATAATATGGCCCAAGAATGCCACAGACTCAAGCCAAAACTCACACTTGGAGAACTTGGCATATAACTCTCTATCCTTCCAGGTCTGAAGAACAATTCTGAGATGATTAGCATGATCTTCTTCATTCCTTGAATAGATTAGTATGTCATCAATGAAAGCGATAACAAACATATCTAAATAATGTTTGAAGACTCTGTGCATAAGATCCATGAACGATGTTGGTGCATTGGTCAAACCAAAGGACATGACCAAGAACTCATAATGACCATATCTAGTCCTGAATGTTGTCTTTGGAATGTCACATTCCCTAACTTTCAACTGATGGTAGCCTAATCTGAGGTCAATTTTCGAAAAACAAGTGGCACCCTGAAGCTGATCAAAAAGATCATCAATTCTCGGAAGAAGATACTTATTCTTAATGGTAACCTTGTTCAACTGGCGGTAATCTATACACTTCCTAAGGGAACCATCTTTCTTTCTCACAAACAAGACCGGAGAGCCCCAAGGTGAGACACTTGATCGAATGAAACCCTTATCTAGGAGATCTTTCAACTGCTCTTTCAACTCTGCTAGTGCCATTCTATATGGCAGAATAGAGATAGGACGAGTATCTGGAATTATGTCTATACCGAAGTCTATTTCTCTCTTAGGAGGGACTCCGGGTAGGTCATCAGGAAAGACGTCTGGAAACTCTTTTACTATGGGAACTGACTTAATGGGAGGTACCTCAACACTTGATTCCTTCACTCAGACTAAATGATAGATACAACCCTTCGAAACTAACTTTCTCGCCTTAAGGTATGAAATGAAGCGACCCTTATGCCCTGCTGAACTACTACTCCACTCTATGACTGGCTCATTAGGAATCTGAAACTTAACAACTCGAGTTCTACAATCAATTGATGCATAACAGGCATGAAGCCAGTCCATACCTAGAATGACATCGAAATCTATCATGTCTAACTCAACTAAATCAGCCATGGTGTCTTTGTTATTGATGGAAATGACACAATCACGATAAACTCGCTCAGCTAGAATAGACTCCCCAACAGGTGTAGAATCACAAAAGGGTTCACAAAGTTTCTCAGGAAGAATCTCAAACTTATTTGCGACATAAGGGGTTACAAAAGATAAACTTGATCCTGGGTCTAGTAAAGCATAAACATCAAAAGTAAAGACTTTGATCATACCAGTAACAACATCTGGAGAGTTCTCTTGCTCTTGACGACTGGTGATTTCATAAAGATGATTTGCTCCTCCGCCAGTACCGGAAGTAGCTCCTCTAGGTGCAGCCCTGTCTGGTGGAGCAACTGATGAAGACTAGGCTCTGTTGCCCTGATTTCCACTACCTTGCTTATTCTTAGGACACGCTTTCAAGAAGTGTCCCTCTTGCCCACACTTGAAACAACCTGTCTGGCCATCACGACACTTACCTGAGTGGTTCCTACCACATCTACCACATGTAGGAGCCCAACTACCTCCTTGTGTCACACTACCTTGAGACTGTGCTGGTCTAGCTCTGAAGTTCTGCAAATTCTGGCCATTATACTCACCTTTGTTTCTGGGTGCGGTTGCACTAGCAGATGATGGTGCAGGTCCTTTTTGCTTCTGAAAGGACGGATGATTTACACTACCCTTCTGCTGCCCAGACTCATTCCCTGTCTTCGTTTTGTTATTTCTGAACTCTTCCCTGTCTCTCAGCTTCTCTTCCTCAACCTGCTGCACATTACTATCAACCTCGAAATGTCCATGTCGCCAATAAGCATTGCTACCCGGCCCTCCTTGCTTGATAGACGGCCCAACCCAGCAACAAACAAACTCATCCTACTCCTCATGTCCGCAACCATTTCAGGAGCATAGCGAGACAGTTGGGTGAACTTTAACCCATACGCATGCACACTCAAAGAATCTTGCTTAAGTGTGAGGAACTCACGTACCTTGCCCTCTTTCAGTTCTCAGGGAAAGAAACGCCCCAAGAAAGCCCCTTCAAACCATGCCCAACTCACAGGTGGTGCATCATCGACTCTACCCCCTTTCCACTAATCAGACCAAGTCCTAGCAACATTTTTCATCAGATATGCAGCTAGCTCAACTCTCGTAGTATCAATAACATGCATCACCTCAAACACCTTTTTCAGTTCCTCAATGAAGTTCTCTGGGTCCTTAGTAGTGCTTGAACCAGTGAAACTTGGAGGATTCATCCTTAAGAACTCACGAATCCTTGAAGTGTCAGCCTCTTCTTGTCGAGCTCCTCTCTGCTGCCCAGCTTGGTTGGTCACAACTTGACTGAGCATCCCTATAGCCTCTCTGAACTAAGCATTAGTGACTTTTCCTTGAGATTGCACCTCAGGTGCATTGGGTAACTCTTGTTCCTCAACATTGCGTCTCGCAGGACGACCTCTGACAGCTCTTCGTGGAGGCATGATTATCTCAAACACGCGCAGGCATGAATTAGAGGGAAACTTTTAGAGATTAAACTCTAACGCACGAAATGAGTATAAAAGAAGTGAGATAGTTCCTAAATATTGCAGCATTCTAATTATAGATGTGGTGCACTTTACACCGATAACTAGTACTCTACAGTCACGACTTCATAGACACCCTAGGACTCTTGAACTTTGTGCTCTGATACCAAGTTTTACATGCCCCGAGCATACACCCTGGGCAGGACTGGCACTCGAAGACCATAGCTGGCCCCAAGCAAACCCTTGGCCTGAATTACTTAACTCAGCAGAAGACTCTAAGCATGATTACAATGATCAACTAAACTTACTCAAATAGCTTAATAGTATAACTTAGAATGTTAGAAGAATTAAATATTCAACTTGGACAAAATGGCAACCCAAGTCTTAACATAATATAAATGAGAAGACTAAAGAACTAATAACTGACAGTCCATGAAGCCTCTAAAACAACTGAGAGGGATGTTGGGACAACCCCACAACATCCTAATGAACAAAACTAGAAAGCAAATAAAGGAGTCCTCCGGATGCAAGAAAGCTCACCACAGACTCGGAGTGCTCAAGCTGGATCAACGAGGCTATGGATGTTGATCCTAGTTACCTATGTCTGCATCATAAGACGATGCAGGCCAACTGGCATAAGTACATTGAATGTACGAGTATGCGAGTTGGAATGCTAACAACAACTTAAGCTTGAAAGGAGTACAAAGGAACACTTACCTTGGCTCTGCTTAACTCATGAATAACTTAATTCAAAATAAAGCAATGAAACTCATGGAATATATGAAAAAGCTTTATAAAACAACTGAAAACAACCATAGTTCATTAAAGACAAAACAATAACAAACATAACTTTACTCATTTACAAAGTAATATAACTTCTGTGGGAGATTCTCTAACTGACAACCATCACTATGAGCCTAACTGATGGTACAACATTTTACCTCACATTACCAAGGACCCTTCTATACCTTGCCATCAGTATAGAACCTGAACTACTAAGTGGATCCACTAGTCTATGCCAAAAAGCACTAAGGAATGATCTAAAAAGTAAGATCCTTTTTCTGCCCATGATGGCTACATGGTTTATGGAGACTTGAGTTATTATGAACTCGCATTCCCATATTGGTGCTCAATACTACTCCCAAAAATATACTTAGCTCATATGTTTAATAACAATCTTCTTTCTTTGGTTTGAGATAGTTACGCAAAACTTAGCTTAAAAGCTCTCTTGGAATCGATGTTCCCTTTTCTTGCTCAAATGTGAAAACATTTATAAACTCTTTGGGAATACTTAGTTCCCTAATAGCTTTTTGAGAAATAAACTCAACTCTTTACTCTTTGATTAACTTGAAACTTAAGTCATAAAACAAAGTTAAAACGTTTGTAAAAGACTTATGAAAACTTGAAATGAATTTCTCTTACTTGACTCTTGACATTGATCATAACTCTTACTTGAATTGACTCTTAACTGATCCTTGAATTGAATTATGGATTCATGGATTATGATTTGTGTTTGGAAAGACCACATGATGTTTAGGAAGGATTTAGGATAACTAAACTTGAGAAGAGTTACGAAATCACCGTCTTGGAACGAGTCCGCGACACGGAGGTGTTCTAAGTAATTACTCAGGAAATTAAATTTTGAGACAGAAGAGTCTGCGTCCTCTTCGCGTCGCGGAGCAGATTTTTGTTCACAAGGGGAACAAGTCCGCGACGCGGACTTGTTTCATGAACCTTACTAGACTTTTTCCTTATTCGCTTTTCAGCCTCAAACCACCTAAATTTGATTATCTTTCTCAAGTTCATTTTAGATCCCGATACCCAGTGTATGTACTCAAGAACCTAACTCAAAGTAACTCTAAAACACAACGTAAAGATCTCGGAAACTCCATAATTCAACCCAATTCAAGAACAACATTCAAATTCAAGAATTCATGTCAAGAACATCAACTTTCAAACTCTTTTAGGATGAATTGCACTGAAATTAAACATATTTGCCGCGTGGGTGAATGAACCCATTGCTATGAGAGACTCACATACCTTGTAGCATCAATTCCTTGGCGAATCCACAACCAAAATCGATCGTTCTTGGCGAATCTTGCTTTTCCTCTTCTCCTTTCTCTTGTGTTCTTTCTCCAAAAGCCCTAACTCTATTTCTCAAAAGCGCAAACTGAACTAACTCAGTTCTTTTAACCCCACTTAATTTACTAAAAACGGATTTAATTAATTGGGTAAGGAAAAGACCAAACTACCCTTTTAAATTTCGGATTGGGCATTTCTTCATTCAAACAACGCAACTTACAAAGGACGTAACTCACTCATACGAACTCGGAATCATGAAAACTTGGCGGAGTTGGAAATATAAATCCAAGATCTTTCCAACCATATTTGGAAATACACCTAAATCATCTTGAGCTAGGAGTTATGGTAGATTTAAGTTGACCATAATCTCAACTTTACATTACTTAAAAATTTCCAGATTTCCTTATACTTTCCAAAAATGATTATTTCAAGTTCTTAGCTTCTTTCTAGCTATTTCAAGTTGCGAGATGTTACAGGATTCAAGGGTGAGCCAGTTCTTTCAGGCTGCCATGGATCTTCCTTGTTTAAGTCCACTCTTTTCAGACTCAGACTTTTGTTTAAGGTGTTGTTTAGTTTCGGGGTTGTTCCCCTTGTTCTTAGACTTGTCGTTGGTAGAGTTTTTGTACATTAACTTTCAGGTTCTAGGTTAATTCTTTCTCATTTGTTAGTTATTGTTGAAGTTTTGTTGGAGTTTATGGAAACCCTATTTTCTTTCCTTATTATTTGACTTATATGCCTTACTTTTTAGATTGATTGCTTGGATTGGCCGTTTGGGTTGTAGTAGTGGTTCTCCCACCGGATTGTTAGTGTGGGTGCCAATCACGACGGTCTGGGTCATGACACCAGTACCTGTATTTTTACTGATATTACTCTTGCTATGTCTTTTTGACATAGTCTGGATGCAGGTTGGTGATGTTTCATTAGGTGAAGACGAAGAAATTCTCCAGCAGCTTCTATCTTTCCTTCTGCATGGTGGGGGCATTGTCTTTATTAATTAAGTCCAATTGTACTCTTATTAGCTCTTGTACCTCTTTAGACTAGATCCTTTGGGGGTGTTAACTACTTTGCATATCTTAATCAAAATCATGTTAAGCATTCTTATTTATAAAAATTTCGTTAGTATATTTTTAATTCTGTTTTATTTAATTTTCCTCATGTTTTAATTATTGGGATAACAGTGTTCTCCTACTTAGGTGGTAGTATGTAGGCTCCCGCCCGGCCCAGTGGGTTGGGTCGTGACACGTACCTGGGAAAAACAAAGTTCTTGATGAAATTCGAAGAACGTTGGAAACCCCTAGCTTAGCTCCTCTTGAATCTTTGATCTAAGTCTTTCAAGAGTTAAAGACCATAAAATAATTTTTTAACACTATTTAGACCCTTAATTAGGTGAAAAAGTGTCGTGGTTAGGCTTAGAAGGGGTGGGAAAAGACTGAATTACCCCTCTTCAAAAGCTAACGAAAAATGTCCATGGGACTATCACTACAAAAAAAATGCTCAATTTATGGCGGTTAACTTGAGGGAGTTCTTAAAAACTCCACTTTGAATACATTTTGTAACGTTTTTTCTAACTCCCACAATATAAATTTTTTTGTGATAGTTTATATATAAATATATATATATATATATATATATATATATATATACACACACACAATATTATATTATAAGTGGGAAGGTGCTTAGTGTCTAAAGTTGGATTACAAAAATGTCCTTCAGCTTTTTAATTATCATTATCTTATTATTATTATTATTATTATTAATTAATTAATTATTATTGTACAAGAAATCACCATTAAAGTTGAATGACTTTTAACTCTTCAAGAAATCACCATTAAAATTGAATGACTTTTTAACTCTTCAAGAAATCACTATACCTTTTAAGTCTCTTACATGTTGTCTTCTAATGACATTACTATGCATTTGAATTTGGATTAGAGAGCATAAAGTTCTTATCATATGTTCTTTCAAGCATTTCTTTACATTTGTTTTTTTATTTTTTCTATCATTCAAATTATATTCTTAAATTGATGTTTAAGTGTTTGATCTCTCACATGAAAATATACTGCTAAAATTTTGTTTTATGAACTTATTACGTAATTTTTTAATCTCAGGTATAAATCAGAGGTGAAGCTTTTGCAGACTGTTGAATAGAACTTTTAGTAGAAATTGCGCCAATACAAATGAGGTATGCGGCACTTTCCAACAATTTTGCAATTTTTTGCATGAGTAATTTTTAATAAATTTGATTAACATTTGATTATTATATTTTTAATTAGATTGTCATAACTTAATGCATTTGTATTTTACAAAGTAGATTCTCGTTGATAGCTTTAGTTTGACAATGACTTATTGAAATTATATTTTGTTTTAGCCTCCTACCTTTTGAGGTAAAAAGGATAAATAATATTTCTCCCTCAACAACATCGAGCAAAAGAAATCGAAAAAATCTCTGAAGAAGACATATTTCAACAAATGAGGTAATTTAATTTAATATGAAGGAGTACTTAAAAGTAAAATAAATAAACAACATTAAAATTTATCTTTCTAAATAGGAAAAAGGAATAACAATCATAAAGAGAAAAACATATAATAGAAATTGAATTCGAATATAACATATAAGCAGTAAACAAGATTATTAGTTAGTGGTTATTAATTTTCACTCCTGACATGTTACCAATTCTAAAAAAAATCACTCCTGACTCCACCAATATTTCCATTTTATAACTCAAAACTATTATAGATAATAAATTTATTATCATAATAATAAAGAACAAACGTGCAATGCACATTATCAGAAACTAGTATATATATATATATATGGTTTCTCACCCATCGAAGCCTGCATTGGAGCTAATTTTGATCCATTTGGGCCAAATACACTTTGTATGGACTGATCCGATTGGACCAACCCTTTTAGTTTTTCTGTTGTTTGACCAAATTGTTACTTTGATTATTAATAAAAATCTAGCCTTTGTGACTACTATTTTTTTAAAAAAAAATAAGGAAATACAAGTCTCACATGAAATTTAATATAAAAAATATTTTTGTCATGTTAAACTATTTAAATTTAAGGTGTATACAATTTAAACTCTGCATCGTATCAATAATTTCTTTTATATGTTTATTTTTTTCATATGTGTATTTCATGGAGAAATGTTAAATATCATTTTATTAGGGATGAAATTTTTGTCCCCAATTTTGTTTTTGTGGTTTATAATTAAGGTTGGTGAAAGGATTATGCAAATAATATTATAAAAGTATTCATCTCTATTTCTCCTAATGAATTAATTCGGAAAAATATCTGTAGATGTATTTAATTGATTCCTAAACTAAATATGTATCTTTTCTTTGAGCCAAAGAAATCAAAACTCCACAAAAATCAACATTAGCTTATATATTAAGCCAAATTTTAATAAATTAAAAGAGATGTATAAGCTTTTTAAATCATATAAATGTCAACACCAAGTCATGATTATATTAAGACAAAACAAAGGCGAAGTAAATGAAAAATCGCAATTTCAAAACCCTAATTAATGAAACTGAATGGAAGTTATGCAAATAAAAAAAAATTATTTTTTCATGCCCTAGCATTAATACATTGTAGAGTTTTATTATTTTTCACCTCATACCTGAACCAAAACCCAATATGCATAAATCGTAACCATCAACTCAAAAATAATTCAGGCTTCAATAATCAAGAAATGTTGATGGTATAGCTAGCTTGCAATTCTATACAGCAAACTCAAACAATTAGACAGTGGAAGAACATGAGAGAGTGTATGTATGTAGAATAGAATAGTAAAGAAGAAAAGAAAATAATAGGCCGGGACAAAAGGTTATAAGCTTAAGTTGTAAGATATTATGTGGAGAGATGTGGTGGTTGGAGGCATGAAGAACATGAGTATTGCGCCTAATAATTTATCAAAAACCATTATGAAAGCACTTTTTAACTACACTACATTGCATTTCATAAGTATGTGTATGCATAAGAATGAGTTTGAAGGATTAAAAATTTGTAATGAGCGTGAAGAGGTGAAATTTTAATTATTATGAACAGTGGGAAATATATTTTAAACGATACAAGGAAAATAAGATTGATTATTCAAAGTGAATGGACATTGTCATTTTACTAGGGATGGTTATTTTTTACAGGATTTTGTTCTTGTTATTTATTAAGGTTGGTGAAAAGGTTATGCTAACTATAAGAGCATTCATGTCTATTTCGTCAAATGAAATTAATTCAACAGATATTTTTTGAATATATTTATGTCTCTTCTTTTCTCGAACTAAGCAATATCAGAACTTATAATTAAGTAAGTGTGTCTTCTCTAAAAGTTAATATTTTTAGATGAGATATATAGTCACATATTTCAACATCAGAGCAGATAAAAATACTATGCTTGAGTACTCTCACCCTAAATTATAATTTCATGTATTTGGAACAAGAAAAAGAACGAAATATATGAGAGTCCAAGAAATTATAGGAATTTTTAAAACTATTGAATATATATAAAAGTTTAGTGAAACATCAATATGACCCATCACTTGAAATTTTTTGATTCCTTAGGTTACATAGGAAAAATGAATAGTACCGACATTTCCTTGTTTGATTATTTCAAATTGTTGAACCCTTAAAGGCAATAAAACAAATTACACTCTTTATAGAAAAATTATAATGTAAATAGGTAATATATATATATGTATGTATTATATGTTGAATTATTTATATTATTTTTTCATGTGCTTACTTCTTTATATTCTAATTTTAAATCACGTTATTATGTTTCTAATTATCTTTTAGAAATATAATAATTTATAATCGAATATGCTCTTTTTTATCTTTAATTTGATAGCACACAATATATATATGATAATAAGACATGCTAATTATTATTGTGTTTTTTGTGTTTCTTATTCTAAATTACTATACATTCGTGCATTTCTTGCATCATTTTTTACTGAATGATAAAGATAATTCTCGAAACAACAAAAAATGTCATGCTTTTGTATCTCTAATTTGTTAGTACACAATATATTTGATAATAAAACATACTACTATTATATCTATTTTTTTGTTTCTTAGACTAAAGTACTCATGCATTTCTTGTGTTTTTTTACTGAATAATAATGACAATTCACGAAACAACAAATATGTTATGCATTGTATCTCTAATTTGTTAGCACACGTTATATCTGATAATAAAATATATTACTTGCTATCATTATGTTTTTTCTTAGATTAAAGTACACATGCATTTCTAGCATTTCTTTTCACAGAATAATAATGATGATTCTTGGAAAAATAAAAATATCATGCTTTTGTATCTCTAAATCGTCAGTACACATTATATTTGATAATAAAACATACTACTTGCTATCATTATATTTTTTTGTTACTTATTCAAAAGTACTCATGTATTTTCTGTTTTATTTTTTGCTAAATAATAAAATTTATTTTTAGAATAATAATAAATTCATATACTTCTTGGAGCTTCTAGAAAGTTTGAGTAAATATCTTTTGATACTTTTTTATTAAATAAATATTCATATAATATCAAAACTTAACAGTTAAGGTGAATATTTAAAGAATATAATGAATTTTCTAAAAAAAAAATTATCTAGAACCATCTATTTACTAGTATAAATATGTCTAACCCTAATCAGTTGTAATCAAGCCAGTTTTAAAAACAAAGTTCTCCTGCCCAAAACCCTCATTCTCCTTTCTCTTCTCACCACCCAAAACATGAAAAATTTGAAGAATGAAAAGCCTCATGTTCTTATAGCACTATTCCCAGGTCAAGGCCAAATTAATCCATGTCTTCAATTTTCCAAACAATTAATCAATCTAGGCATTGAAGTCACTTTAACCACGAGCCTATCAGCTTTCAGTAAAATAAAAAAACTTCCAAACGTTGAAGGATTAAGCTTTGCTCCTTTCTCTGATGGCTATGATGGCAAATTCCAGTTAAGTTCAGTTGATGACTTTCATTTGTTCTATTCTTCTGTAAAGTCTCGCGGGTCAAAATTCATTTTCAATTTGATCCAGTCAAATGCAAAAAATGGTACCCCTTTTTCACATGTCATCTATACAATTATCATGGAATGGGTTGGTTTAGTAGCCAAAAAAATTAATGTCCCATCTACATTATTTTGGATCCAACCTGCCACAGTTTTTGATGTTTACTATTATAGATTCACAAACTATTCTGATTATTTCAAAAATTGTACTGCTAAGGATAAAACAATAGAGTTGCCAGGATTGCCACCACTTAGTCCAATTGATTTTCCGTCTTTTGTGTTTGATGACATGGAAAGTACCAACTGGGCAGTTAAGTCTATTAAAAGGCAAATTGAAATGTTGAATAGTGAAGAAAATCCAAGAGTTCTTGTGAACACTTTTGATGCTTTGGAGTTTGATGCTTTGAGAATTTTAAAGCATGTGACTATGGTGGGAATTGGGCCTTCAATTCCTTCAATATTTCTTAATGATGATACTTTTCGAGCTGATATGATTGAGATTAGTTCGAAGAATTATATGGATTGGTTGGACTCAAAGGATAAGGGATCAGTTATCTACATAGCATTTGGTAGTTACTCCGAAATATCAAGTCAATTGATGGAGGAGATTGGTCACGGATTGCTAAAATGTGGGAGGCCATTTTTGTGGGCGATTAGGGAAGGACAAGACGGAGAAAAGATGGAGGACAAGTTGAGTTGCAAAGACGAACTTGAAAAGCAGGGGAAAATAGTGAATTGGTGCTCGCAAGTGGAAGTTCTTAAACACCCTTCTATTGGTTGTTTTCTGACTCACTGTGGATGGAATTCAACTTTGGAGAGCATAGCATCTAAGGTACCTATAGTGGCATGTCCACTCTGGAACGATCAAGTTTGTAATGCAAAACTCATCCAAGATATCTGGAAGAATGGTGTTAGAGTTAATGTTAGTGAAGGTGGTGTGGTGGAAAGAGATGAATTCAATAGATGTATCACGATCGCAATGGGAAGCGACGAAGAAGGGGAAGAATTGAGAAGAAATGCCAAGAAATGGAGTAATTTAGCTAAGGAAGCTATGAAGGAAAATGGTACATCAAGTCTGAAGCTCAAGGATTTTGTTAATGAGTTTTTACTTGGTCATAATGAGTACTAAATCACTCATGAATAGATGATTTTAATAAAATAGATAGTAATCAATTAGTTTTTAAAAGAGCTTTTTCTCCGTTTCAGAAAAAATAGTGACTTTGTTTGGAATAATTCAGAATGAAAAAATTTTCTTAGTTTCTGAAATAATTATTTTAATTTCTTCCTCACTTTAAACTTTAATTTTTTTCTTTCATTAATTTCTTATCTTTTCACTTTTTAATTATTTTTAGAAATTTTTTAAAAAAAACAAAATATAAATAAAAAGTGTCCTTATACTTTAACGGTTTTTTTAGGTTTTATTTGATTTTATTTACTCATTTTAATATCTATTTGAAATTAACTTATTTTATATATAAGACTTTTGTAATTAAATTTAAAATCAAATCAAAAGGAAAGACAGAGAAAATAAAAAGAGTAACTAAAATCAATAGAAAAATAAAAGAGATGAAGGTAAAAAAAATTTAAAAAAGTATAAAATACAAAGCATACGTGTAATAACTTAATTTAAATACAAGATAAAGAAAATAAAAAGATATCAAAGAATTATTTTTAAAAAATATTAATAAAAAGCTTTTAAAAACATTTAATTATTTTTAAAAAATTAAAAAAAAAAGTATTGACACACGTGACAAGCACGTGTGTACAAACATAACAAACTTATTTGGTTGAAGGTGTCACATCAGCACAAAAGGTGTAGGAATATGAAAAATTGAGTTCGAGAGATAATAGGGCCCTATTTAAATTAAGGCATGTCACTGAGATTTCGTTCATAGTTCATGAGGGGTACTTATGCATTATCCCTTATTTTCTTAAAAAACAAAATTTATAATCGAAAATATACTTATGTCATGCTTTTGTAACTCTAATTTGTTAGCACACGTTATCTCTAATAATAAAACATACTACTTGCAATCATTATGTTTTTTGGTTACTTATTACTCTAAAGTACTCACACATTTCCTGTGTTATTTTTTGCTAAATAATAAATTTGATTCTTGTATAACGAAGAATTCCAAATACTTTTTAGAACTTCAAGAAAATTTGAGTAAAATATCTTTTGATATATTTTTATTTAATAAAATTTATATAATCTCAAAACATAAATATTTAAGGTAGATGTTTAGAGAATATGATAAATTCTTTAGATTATTTATAGTATAAGTGACCTTATTTAGTTGTAATCAAGCCAGTTCAAAAATGCTTTCTTCCTTTACAAAGTTCTCCTTCCCAAAATCCTCATTTTTTTCATGGATACCTCTCTTTTCACCACCCAAAATATGAAAATTTTAAAATATGAAGAACCTCATGTTCTTATAGCACTATTCCCAGGCAAAGGACAAATTAATCTATGTTTTTCATTTTCCAAACTATCAATCAGTTTAGGTATTGAAGTCACTTTAACCACAAGTCTATCAGGTTTCAGTAGAATAAAAAAAACTCTCAAACGTTGAAGGATTAAGCTTTCTTCCTTTCTCTAATGTCTAAGATGAAGATTCTAATTAAGTTCAATTGATGAGCTCCATTTGTTCAATTCTTTTATAAAGTCACGTGAGTCAAAATTTATACTCAAGTTAATCTAATCAAATATAAATAAAGGTACCCATTTTTCATATGTCATCACTATTATTATGGATCGTATTGGTTTAGTGGCACAAAAAAAATCAATATCCCATCTACATTATTTTGGATCCAACCAACCACAGTTTTTAATGTTTACTATTATAGATTCACAGATTATGTTGAATATTTCAAAAATTGTAATGCTAAGGATAAAATAATAAAGTTACCAAAATTCTTATCACTTAGTCCAATTGATTTTCCTTCTTTTGTGTTTGATGACATTGAGACTACCAATTGGTTGTTGAATATTGAAGAAAATCCAAAAGTTCTTGTGAACTTGATGCTTAATTTGAGAATTTTAAAGCATGGAATATGGTAAAAATTAGGCTTACGATTCCTTTAATTTTTTTTAATAAAAATAGTTCTCAATCTGATATGATTGAGATTAGTTTTGTCACGACCCAGACCGTCGTGATTGGCACCCACACTAACACTCCGATGGGAGAACCACTACTACAACTCAAACCAAGCAACGAAACCAAAACTAAGGCATTTAACTTACGGAAACAAGTTAAATACTAAGGAAAATAAATAAAGTTCCCATAAACTCTAACAAAAGTCTAACAATAATAAACTAACAATGCGGAAGAAATAACCTAAAACTTGAAAGTCAATGTACCAAAACATCTAACAATGAACCAAGTCTAAACAAGAAGGGATACAACCCTCAACTAATGTACTAAAAACTAATAGAACATAGTCTAAGTCCAGAAATGGTGTACATAGACAAAAGAGAACTCATGGCAACCAGGAAGAATTGTCTCACCCTTGAATTCGAACGATCACTAATCTCCTAAGCGAGGTCTGTTAGTAGCCGCTTGAAGATGTCATGTACTCAACAAAAAGAAGAGCAAGTGCAGTATCAGTACACAATCATAGTGTACTGGTAGGATCACGCGGCTATCCCACTAAGTGCAACATAAGCAAGTCAAGACAACATTATAATCACATACATATATATCAACATATACAATATTATCAACATTTACGAACAACGAACAACTTCACATTTTATATCAAATCATTGGTTCTCTCATGGAACCCAAACTCACACAGTTAGCATA
This sequence comes from Solanum stenotomum, assembly GCF_019186545.1. Lineage (NCBI taxonomy): Eukaryota > Viridiplantae > Streptophyta > Magnoliopsida > Solanales > Solanaceae > Solanum > Solanum stenotomum. Next base: position 6,610,828 of record NC_064287.1, on the reverse strand, counting down.
TCGAAACGTGATATCCGATCCCACAATTATGCAGGAAAATGGCAACCGATCCCATAGTTATGCCGGAACATGGCAACCTATCCAAGTTAGTTATGGCAAAACGTGGCAACCGATCCAAGTTAGTTATGGCGGAATGTGGCAAACGATCCATTCAACACACCACAATTACAATCACAAATATATCATTAAGATCATACATTTAAGTCATGATTTCATGACAATCATCATTCATCTATCTCATTTACAACAAGTGTGATCAACATTGCAACATTCATACATATACAAGTATCATAATGAAGCAAGAACAAACAGACATCACACAATCATAGAATCACAACCATCACCTACCTCGAAGCAAGCTTAAAACCCTAATAAACTTGATCCTTCACTTTCTGAATTCGTTCTGCTTGTACTTGGTCTACAAACAATCATAATAACACGGGAATCAATAAACAATCACTAATTACCCGAATTACTAATAATTCTATGAACCCTAGATCAAACCCATGATCCTAATTATCCAAATTAGGGTTGTTTCCACTATTGAATCTATAACAAAAGCCTCCCCCATCAATATTCACCCATTCTATTAAGTTCTATGGATTGAAAAATGGATTCAGAGAGTGAAAAGCTTACATTTAGCCTCAAGAATAGTGAAAAATGAGTCGGAGACGCCTGGGGTTCGTTCCTTAACTCTAAAAATTGAAAAGTTCCAAATAAGGTCAATTAGGGGTTTATTAAAGACTTTAAGTCGCGTCTGGCCCGACACACCGGCCACCACCCCACCACACCGGCCCCGCCAAAGTGACCAAAATCCCTGCCAAAGGGGGTTGCATGAGACAGAGAGCTAATTCAAGAATTCCAAAATTCTCATTTCACAACACACCTCTAACCAACGACGCTCAGAAAATACCCTTTACACAAAGATCGATTTCGGGAGTTCTACTCACCCGAATTTAATTTTGTAAAGTCGTACAGATTCCTTAACGAGTTATCTAACTATTCATGCAATCAAAATCATAAATGATTCACCCGATTGTTACCATATTTCCCTACACCTCAAGGACTTCAATTTCGTCCAAATTCGGACTAGGTTGGGAAAATCCAAATACTATGAAAAAGTTTTTCAACCTCAAATTTTTCCCCGTTGGCTTTACTATAACGACGTGAACATGTCGTTACAATAGATACCAATTTACCCATCACTCATCCCCGAGTGACAAAGCTTAGGAAAATAGGCTAAGGAAGGAATGAAGTAGTACCTGAATCGATGAACAATTGGGGATACTTATCTTGCATATCTCTCTTAGTTTCCCAAGTAGCTTCCTCAACTGGACGATTCTTCCATTGAACCTTCACGGACTTAATCTCTTTGGTTCTCAACTTACACACATCACGCTCAAGAATTGCAATCAGTTCTTCCTCATATTTGAGGTCATAGTCTAACACAATTGAGTCTCATTTAATGATATAATCCCTGTCACTATAATACCTCTTCAACATGGACACATGAAATACCAGATGAACACTCAATAAATTTGGAGGTAAAGTCAATCTATAGGCTACCGGCCCACGCATTCAAGAATTTCAAATGGACCAATGTATCTAGGACTTAGCTTACCCTTCTTACCAAATTTCATCACCCCTTTCATGGGTGATACCTTGAGAAGAACATTTTCACCAGATTGAAATGTCATGTCACTTACCTTATGATCCGCATACTTCTTTTGTCTACTCTGGGCTACTACAAGCTTAGTTTGAATAATCCTCACCTTATCTTGAGCATACTTCACTAAATCTACCCCCAATGGTTTCACATCTCCAGCCTCAAACCATCCTATAGGTGATCTATATCCCCTCCCATATAATGCCTTAAATGGTGCCATATCAATACTGGAGTGATAACTATTATTATAGGAGAACTCACACAAAGGTATGAATTTATCCCAATGCCCTCCAAAATCAAGCACACATGCCCTCAACATGTCTTCTAGCACTTGAATAGTCCTCTCTGACTGTCCGTCTGTCTGTGGATGGAAGGCTGTACTAAAAGTGAGTTGTGTGCCCAATTCATCATGTAATTTCCTCCAAAACTTAGATGTGACGTGGGTACCACGGTCTGAGATGATAGAGAGGGGCACCCCAATGCAACCTCACTATCTCTTTCACATAAACTTTAGTCAATTGTTCAGCATTGTAATCTATTTTTACCAGAATATAATGGGCTGACTTAGTCAATCTATCAACCACTACCCAAACAGAATCAAACTTCCCTAAAGTCTTGGGAAGACCAAATTACAAAATCTATGGCTATCATTTCCCACTTCCATTCCGAAATTGGCATTCTTTGAAGTAAACTTTCAAGCCTTTGATGTTCATATTCCACTTGTTGACAATTTTTATACTTCGCTACAAACTCCGCTATGTCTTTCTTCATGCCCGGCCACCAATAACTTTGCTTCAAATCTCGATACATCTTGGTCACACCCCGGATGAATAAAATATCGCGAACCATGAGACTCCGCCAACAACTTCTCAATCAAGTCATTTACTCTAGGAACACAAATTCTTCCTTTAAAATTGAGCACACCATCCGCATCAAGAGTGGTCTCTTGTGCCTTACCATTTGCAGTCTTTTTCCTAAGCTCCTCTAAATTCTCATCCTCAAATTATTTGGCCTTCATCTCCTCAATGAATGTGGCCCTCACTTTAATGCTCGCTAACACCCCACTTCTTTCTGAGATGCCCAACTACATGAACTTAGACTCTAAGGTCTGAATTTCTTTAGCCAAAGGTCGCTTGTTTCAAGCAAGCTAAACTACCCAGACTCACCGCTTTTCGACTCAAAGCATCTACCACCACATTAGCCTTGCCCGAATGGTATTGAATGGTCGCATCATAATCCTTAAGTAACTCCGTCCACCTTTGCTCTCTCAAATTCAGATCCTTTTGAGTGAACACATGTTGCAAACTATGATGATCAGTAAACACTTCACACTTAACACCATAGAGGTAATGCCGCCAAATCTTAAGAGTAAACACTACCGCTGCTAACACCAAATCATGAGTTGGATAATTCTTCTCATGCACCTTCAATTGACGCGAGGCATAAGCTATAACATTCTTATCCTGTATCAACACAGCACCCAAACCAGAATGTGAAGCATCACAATAAACAACAAAATCTTTACCTTCTACCGGTAATGCTAGAATAGGTGTGGTGGTCAAGAGAGTTTTGAGCTTTAGAAAGCTCTCCTAACATTTTTTAGTCTGCTCAAATGGTATCTCATTTTTTTGTCAAATTAGTCGAGTGGGTGGCAATAGTAGCAAAGTTCTTCACAAATCGACTATAACAGCTAGCGAGCCCCACAAATATAATGACCCTCCAGGTCATTTTTAAATTAAAGCATTCCTTCCCTCGTTTAGAGCATTCCTGTAGCGACCCCAAGTCATTTATGACTTGCTGGCACTGACTGTTCGGTCGCCTGGTCGTTCGTTTGGGTTTTAGGCCCGTTTCTTGTTTTGGAGATTTTATAACTTGAAAAGTTGACTTTGGTCAACCTTCTTGGAAGACGTGCTCAGATGAAAATTATGTCAGCTATGTTAGCTTCGGAATATCGATTTTGGTCTAGAACGACCCTTTGTTCACTTCCCGAGGCTTTAAATGGCAGTTGTGGAATCTGGCTCAAAATGATACTGGGTGTGGGACCCACTTTTCATCGAAGCGATCTCCAAATGGAAATTCCACCTTCACCGTTGAGTCCGAAATATCGTTTTCAATCAGATTCCATATATGGTTTGTATTTTTCCGACTCCCAACGAGTCCGGAAAATCAAAATTTAAGTTTGAAGGGTTGTAGAATTCTAACGCGGTGGTGACGTGGCAGAGCCACGCGACGCCACATGGCAGCGGAGTGAAATCTGGAAATTTCCAGATTTTAGGATGATTTTCGTCCATTATTTCTTTCACATCTTCAACATAAGATTTCTCCTCCATTTTAAGCTCAAATTAGGTGATTCAAAATGCTAACTTCAAGAGAATTTCGTGGGGAATCTAGAAGTGATCTCAGGAACGCGAGGGGAGGCTTCGTTTGAGGTAAGGAATCGAATTTAGCTACTGCTAGAGTGATTTTCGGAATGAATTGTTGTTGAATTTTGAAATATTAGATCTTGATCATCTTAAGTCCGTTTTGAGTCATTCTTGAGGCTAACTTGTAGAGTTTTTCGCAAGGATCGTCGTGGTATAATCTGTTTGGGTTGGAAGGGTCTCGTTTTTCTAGAAATGGGTGATCAAGGGGCTGCTAGTTTTAATTGTTGTGGCTGATTTGCTATGTTTTAGGCATCTGTTTGTGCTAAATGTTGGGGTATTAGTTTAGTAAGGTATTTGGGACGTTTTCACGGATTCATTTTCGGGATTCCAATAGTGGGTCCCACAATCCCATTTTAGACCCGATTTTGGGTCCGTCTCCGAAAAATATAATTTTAGTGTCAACATGTTCGTAATGACGAGGTGATTAACCTTTTGTTAGTGGGGAAGCATTTGGAGACCGTTCGGAGGGTAAAAGCTCTGGTACCGTGAGTTGGAGCACACGTGGTCGGCTTTCAGGTAGGATATGGCTTTCCCTCGTGAGATTGAGCATGTTTAGGCATTTGTTTATTGATTTTCTTGAGTATGGAGGGGTTCGGGTGTCGAGCATGCTAAATTTCTATAATCCCTGTCTTAGACCTTATTTCGGGAAAGTGTTGGATTATGACAGCATATCTCTTGACATTATTGAACATCCATACCTTGTGGTGTATATGATAATATTGATTTGAAGTATGTTTGGCCTTAGTCTAGGCTTAGACTAGTGTTGCCATAAACTTGCGAGGTTTCGGATGTCGTTGGGCAGTAGAACTTTTTCCGACATCGTTTCGGACGGTCAGCTCCTTATAGACTGATATAGCAGACTTGAGTCTGATAGTCTGAGCCTTAGCTAGGCGGTAACTCAGCTTATGACCTTGTATCCATAATGCCCTGTTTTTCTATTGGCTACAGTACCCGGTTAGAGTCTGTGGTCCAGCTTACCTGTGATCTGGTTTTGGCTACAGTACCCGGTTAGAGTCCGTGGTCCAGCCCACCCGTGCCCAACCTTTGGCTACAGTACCCGGTTCGAGTCCGTGGTCCAGCCCATATAGGTTGACTCATTAGCTATAGTACCCGGTTCGAGTCCGTGGTCCAGCTTGCACGTGGTGTATTCCCAATTCCTCACTAAAGCTTCAGTTTAGTCTTGATTACTCTCATCTGTAGGTTGAGGTTTTGGAGGTTGGAGAGATTCCGATTAAAGTCCGGGACGTAATGAGATCCTAGAATATAATTGGGAATGGTTCAGTTAAAACTCCGGAAATTAGTAATATTGTGATAGACCTTCTAACTCCATTATTTTACTTCAACTGCCGGTGCATCTGCCGGGCTTATGGGGGTCTGTGCAGGTGGTTTCTTTTATTGTGCACGAGCGTACCCGTCGGGTTTATGGGAGCCCGGCGGAGTTAGTTAGTTAGATTACTTGTCTTTGTTGCCTGTACGCTCGGGTACATACCCACATTTACTACTCTTTGCCCTTGATGTGACCCTTTATTTGCATTTCAGTTCACTTTTGCTTATCTTGCTCAGTCGGCCTATGATGCCTACTGGGTACCTGTTGTTTTGGTACTCATGCTACGTTCTGCATCTATTTTGTGATGCAGATCCGAGCACTAGTAGTCAGCGTTGATCGAGCTTGGAGTAGACTTATCTGGAGACGGGGGTGAGCACACGGCGTTTTGTACTATTTCACTCTCCATCTGTACATATAGACTTGTCTTCTTCCTTTCGAGACAGTCCAGTCTCTATTGTCCACTTTTGGGACTTGTACTCATTTTGTAGTAGCTCTGTACTAGTGACTTCCATGTTCTGGGAGGGATCTTTATTTGTATATATGTTTTTGGTTTGCTTCCGCCTGTTTATATTGTTATTTGCCTACTTTTGTTTAATTTCTACCGTCAAACCCATTACTTGTTGTTCCGGGTTACGGGTTGGCTTACCTGCTGGTGGGTTATAGTAGGTGCCAACATGACTTGATAAATCGGGTCGTGACAACAAAACTCCTAACTTCTGTCACAAAGCAAGGCCGAACCCAATTCATGACTGCCTCAATCTTTTGGGGATCTACCGTTACTCCTTCTGAAACTATATGCCCCAAAAATGCAACTGATTTCAACCAAAATTTACACTTAGAAAATTTAGCATATAGCTTTTCTTTCCCAAGAATACCAAAAACAATACAAAGATGACCGGCATGATCTTCCTCACTTTTCGAATAAACCAAAATATCATCAATAAAAAATATAATGAACGAATCAAGAAATGGTTTGAAAACCCCATTCATCAAACTCATGAGAGCTGCAGGTGCATTGGTCAAACCAAAAACTCATAGTGCCCATAGCGAGTTCTAAATGACGTCTTGGACACATCTTCAGACTTTATTTTTAATTGATGGTAGCCAGACCTTAGATCAATCTCAAAGAAAACTGATGCACCTTGCAATTGGTCAAAAAGATCATTCATTCGAGGCAAGGGATACTTATTTCGAATAGTGACCCTATTCAATTACCAATAATCTATACACATTCTCATACTACCATCATTTTTCTTAACAAAAAAAATTGGAGCACCCCATAGGGAAGCACTAGGGCGAATAAATCCCTTATCAAGAATATCTTGGATTTGAGCCTTAAGCTTTCTTAATTCTGCCGAAGCCAAGTGATATGGAGGGATAGAATGGGACGTGTACCAGGCTCTAAATCAATGCAAAAATCTATATCTCTATCTGGAGGCATACCAGGCAAATCATTAGGAAACACTTTTATAAATTTCGACACCACAAGAATAGACCCAATGGATGGAGCCTCAATCTCAACATCCCTAATATGAGCCAAATAAGCCAAACAACCCGGCTCTACTAATTTACTAGCCCGAATTGAGGATATAATCTTATCTTTCTTAGGCTTGTACACCCCTTCCCACTCTAATTTTTTCCTTCCCAGAATTTCTAGAATTACAAACTTAGTATTACAATTAAGCACAGCATAATAGGGGGACAACCAAGTAATGCCTAAGATTATGTCAAAGTCAATCATATCCAAAATCACCAAATCAACCCGAGTTTCAAAATCCATAAACAAAATAGGACAAGTACGATAGAAATGGGTAACAATGACAGACTCTCCAACTTAGGTAGAAACATAAATAGGGGCATTAAGAATATCATAAATCATATCAAAGTCTGAGGCAAATCTCACGGATACATATGAATAAGTAGAACCTGGATCAAACAACACATTATCCATCCGGTCACAGACAAGAATAGTACATGTGATCACCGCATCAGACGCCTCTGCCTTATTCTTGCCCAGAAAAGCATAACATTGAGCCCTATCATCTTGACGAGCCACTTCCCTGCCTAGTTGCATGTTACCACTACCTCCATTACCATTTTCTCTACCTTCATGGCCTCGCTGATTACCTCCTCGCCTACCTTGTTGAAGTCCTCTACCATCATTACCATTCCCAGCGGGTACCATTGCTCTAGAAGGCTAATGCGCAGCATCTAATACACGTGGGTGGGGGAAATCTCTCCTCATATGCCAGGTTCACCACAGTTTAGCAAGTACGATCAAAAGATGGTTTGCTGCCCGTCGAAGGTGCGACTCTCTAGTTATCCTGAAAATTAGGAGATGGAGTTTCCGAGTAATTACCTGCAGAGGCGGGCATAGCGAATTGAATTGGCTAGGCTGCAAGCATTGGCCTTCCGAACCCCTTGAAATAAGAACCTTGAAAGTTACTCGAGTTCTTGGCCCTTTTTTCCCATGCCTTAGCTTGATCGTCTCGCCTTACCCCCTTCACTTTCTTAACATAGTATGTTACCTTATTAAAGTTTCTCCCTGCAAAAGCCATATGAACAAATACTACTTGCAACTCAGAATTTAGTTCCCTAATAAATAACTGGATTCTCTCTTCCTCAGTAGTCACCAACTACGTAGCATATCTAGACAAAGCATGGAACTTGGCCTCATAAGCAGCCACAATTATACCACCCTGCTCCAAAGCCATGAACTCATCCTTCTTGCGATCCCTCAAAGTCCTAGGCACAAATATCTCTAGAAATTGAGCATGAAATTGGGTCCAAGTAAGTTGAGGTAAAGTAGAAGATCTGCATTCCATATAAGCTCTCCACCATTGCTTAGCCTCACTTTGAAGTTGGAAAGACACAAACTCAACCCCATACTAATGAACAATACCCAGTTTATGAATCCTCTCATAGCAATCCAAATGAACTCATAAGCATCCTCATTCTAAGAACCAAGAAACACATAAGGCTTTAGCAGAAACTCAGTCAACATTTCATGCTCATTACTAGTCATAACAGAACCCAACAAAGGACGAAAGAAAGCATCATTACCTCTAGTCCCATCCACCTTGGGCTCAATGCTAGCAACAGGAGGATTAGTAGGAGTTTGAGTTGCTTAAGCAGAAGGAAGCACTCCAAGACCAACCAATCCCTTTAAGAATGACATGATCTATTGAGCTAACACTGGATCCAAAGAAGGAACACATGTATTCCAAACTAGTACCTCATCCTCTTGTCTCACATCCTCAACATCTTCAACATCAACATTCTCATCTTCAATATCTTCATGATGCGCAAGAGGGTTCTTATTCAAAGGAGCATTCTCAACAGGAGCTCCATTTCCAACAGGCGCTACTCTTCCACGACCTCTACCCCTAGCTCTTCCTCTACCCCTACCTCGACCATGACCTATCGCTGCAGATTTCTCGACCGGAGCATTGACGGGAGCCACGGGCCTAACACCATTGAATCTAGTATTAACCATCTGCGAACAGAAGAGTGAAGGAGGTTAGATATCAATTTGAATCACCAGTACCAATTGGAATCAAGTCATAGCACGAAATGAGACAAAAGAAAACAAAGAGATTTCCTAAAGTCCTATACCCTCTCAAAGCAAAGTAAAGCCGGCCCCCTACCATTCCATAAGACTCTAATAGACTCGTTTTGGTACATTGAGATCAATGAACCTAGGCTTTGATACCAACTTTGTCACGACCCAAACCTTCGTGATTGGCACCCACACTAACACTCCGGTGGGAGAACCACTACTACAACTCAAACCAAGCAACTAAATCAAACCTAAGGAATTTAAGTTACGGAAGCAAGTCAAATATTAAGGAAATAAATAGAGTTCCCATAAACTCTAACAAGAGTCTAACAATAATAAACTAACAATGTGGAAGAAATAACCTAGAACCTGAAAGTCAATGTACCAAAATATCTAACAATGAACCAAGTCTAAATAAGAAGGGATACAACCCTCCACTAATGTACTAAAAACTAGTAGAACATAGTCTAAGTCCGGAAATGATGAAAATAGAAGAAAGAGAACCCATGGCAGCCCGGAAGAATTGGCTCACCCTTGAATTCGAACGATCACTAATCTCCTAAGCGAGGTCTGACAGTATCCGCTTGAAGATGCCATGTACTCAACAAAAATAAAGCAAGTGCAGTATTAGTACACAACCATAGTGTACTGGTAGGATCACGCGGCTATCCCACTAAGTGCAACATAAGCAAGTCAAGACAATATTATAATCATATGCATATATATCAGCATACATAATATTATCAACATTTACGAACAACGAACAACTTCACATTTTATATCAAATCATTGGTTCTCTCATGGAATCCAAACCCAAATAGTTAGCTTACCGAAACGTGGTATCCAATCCCATAATTATGCCAGAACGTGGCAACTGATCCCATAGTTATACCGAAATGTGGCAACTGATCCAAGTTAGCTATGGCAGAATGTGGCAACCGATACATTCAACACACCACAATCACAATCACAATCACAATCACAAGTATATGATCAAGATCATACATTTAAGTCATGATTTCATGGCAATCATCATTCATCTATGTCATTTACAACAAGTGTGATCAACATTGCAACATTCATACATTTACAAGTATCATAATGAAGCAAGAACAAACATACATCACACAATCATAGAATCACAACCATCACCTACCTCGAAACAGGCTTGAAACCCTAAGAAACTTGATCCTTCCCTTTTCGGATTCATTCCGCTTGTTCTTGGTCTACAAACAATCATAATAACATTGGAATCAATAAACAAACATTAATTGCCCAAATTACTAACAATTCGATGAACCCTAGATCAAACCCATGATTCAAATTATCCAAATTAAGGTTGTTTCCACCATAGAATCTATAACAAAAACCTCCCCCATCATTATTTACCCATTCTATTACGTTCTACGAATCAAAAACTAGAGTCGGGGAGTGAAAAGCTTACATTTAGCCTCAAGAATGGTGAAAAATGAATAAGAATCGCCTGGGGTTCATTCCTTAGCTCTAAAAATTGAAAAGTGCCAAATAAGGTCATTTAGGGGTTTATTAACGACTTTAAGTCGCGTTTGGCCTGGCATAGTGGCCACCACCCGCCACAGCGGCCCCGCCAAAGCGACCAAAATCCCCGCCAAGGCTATTTGCACGAGACAGCGATCTAAGTCAAGAATTCCAAAATTCCCATTTCACAACACACCTCTAACCAACGACGCTCAGAAAATACCATTTACACCAAGATCGATTCTGGGAGTTCTACTAACCCGAATTTAATTTCGTAAAGTCATACGAATTCCTTAATGAGTTATCTAACTATTCATGCAATCAAAATCATAAATGATTCAACCGATTGTTACCAGATTTCCCTACACCTCAAGGACTCCAATTTCGTCCAAATCTGGACTAGGTTGGGAAAGTCCAAATACTACGAAAAAGTTTTTCGGCCCCAAATTTTCCCCCGTTGGCTTTTCTATAACGAAGGAAACAGGTTGTTACAAGTTCAAAGAATTATATGGATTGTTTGAACTTAAAGGATAAGGACTAGTATTATTATTAGTGGGAAGCTCCTAACGTCAAAGTTGGATTACCATTTTTCACTTATGTTACTCCTAAAATAAATTAAATATTAATATATATTTAATTAATTAAATTTTAAGTACTAGGTATATTAAAATTCATGCATCAAACAAGTTTTTAATGCAATCATATATTCATGTACTAATTATGTCACGCCCCGAGCTACCCCCGAGACGCGGACACGAGACCTAGGACCACAAGTGATCCCAAGCTAACCCTGCTGGCATGATTATGAGCATACTAAAGATAATAAACTGATGCGGAAGCTAAATCATAAATAAATATGAAAAGATGGGGAATACCCATATACTATAGCTGAGATAAATGAAAACTGATGAGTTTAATACAAAGAAGATATTAACTCAATACTAAGCTGAATCTAACTATGTTTGAAAATAGCCTCTAACTGACTAGAAATGTTGGGACAGGCCCCAACTAGATCTAGAAAAACTGAAACTAAAGACTAAAAGCGATAAAGATAAACATGTCACTAGTCCTCGAAGAATGAGGACTCATCACTGATGTTGCTGAACTGGAGACCGGGAACTGATCTAAGCGTGATCTGGATACTGAGAACATGAACCTACATCACGAGAAGATGTAGCGCACGTATGCGTCAGTACTTGAAAGGTACTGAGCATGCAGGATAGAGTAAAGCTGAAATAACATATAACTAAACAAAGCAATGAAGCAATGAAATAATCTAGACATGATATAGATACTGAAAATACTGAATACTGAGCTAACTGATGCAATGACCAAATTTATAACATGCTGAGACTGAATACTGACTGTACTGAAATATGGTCAATGCAATAGAGTCTGACTGAACTGTGGGAGCTACTAATAACCGACATAAAACCACATGAGCTAAATGTAGAGTCTGATGTATACGCCCCATCAAGAGGACCCAATATACCCTGCCAGAGGTATAGAGGCATGCTGGCGTGATCACTAAATTGATGTTGCCCATAGAAGGGACTTACACCTACGTCACTCGTAGTTTTGGGAGTATATGGGTACGCTGAACCTAGTCCAACTCGGTATTATGCTACTCCCAATGAATTAAGTAGTTAACTAGTTATGACTGAATTTCTGTAAATACTGGATAGCTCGGAGCTGAACATGCAAACTGAGAATGCAACAATTAATTTGATAATGATGCATTCATAAACTGAGGCATGTATAACTGAATACTGAAATATCTGACCTAGCATGTGTAATTCAAGAATTAAAGAAATACATAGCTAGGGTTCTGAAATTCATGCGATAAACTGAACAATAACATGATAATCTGATTTGGAACATGTTAATAACTAATTCATGATGATCTGCTGTAATTCTAGAAACCCTAGGTCTATTCATAATAAGGGAATCAAGAAACTGATTGAATTCTAGGGACCTAATGGGGGAAAGGAACCCAATAGTGAAATCCCACATACCTGGTGACGAATTCCACGGAGAAATCTTTCAATTTCGGGGCTGGAACTGAAGAAACCTCACTGCGTTCTTGAACTAGGGTTCTTGACCTTTTTCTCCTCTCTTGCTTCTAATTTTCTAAGTTTGATTAATGATTTTGACTAACGTAAGTTCTAGTTATGTTTCTAGGCTTAAACTGATCAAAATCTCATGATTTAGGGTCTAAACGACGTATCTTAGGGGTTAAATGAAATAGGAAAAGACCAAAAGACCCCTGAATTAACTGTTGTCAGAGTCATTGACGGAATGGACCTACGGTCCGTCAATCGATCTACGGTCCGTCGATTGGGTCCGTAGGTCGAGTCTTCCCGACATGGCTTCACTAAAATGGGCATAACTTTTTACTCAGAGGTCGGAATTTAGCAAACTTGGTGGCGTTGGAAAGATAATTCAATTATATATCTAACCATAGGTCATGGAACATATAATTCATTTTGTCCTAAGAGTTATGACCATCTGAAGTTGACCCATTAATATTTTTCAGCTAACTGGCTGCTGACCCTCATCTACGGTCAGACCTACGGACCGTGGATCGAATGATGGTCCATGCTAGTTGACCATAGTTTGTGTCAGAGGCTGGTTAAGGGAAGTCTTGATCCACAGACACAAACCACGGACTGTGGTCTGATCTACGGACCATGATTCTGTCCGTGAGTCGGGACTTAGCCAAATTTTATGACTGAGTTCTGGGGAAGTTTTTTGTCACTAACCACAGACCTATAGGACGGACCGTGAGTCCATCTACGGTCCATGGATGGTATCCATGAGTGCCACCTGTAACACCAGAAATCTAAAATCTCTATTTTTGGATACGGGGTGTTACATTATCTCTCCCTTGGGACCATTCATCCTCGAATGAAGACTAATCTAGCTGAAATAGAGGGAGAGGGCTGCAATCTCTACCACTAAACACTGAGAACTGAATTTCTAACTGAACTGAGTTCCAAGAATATGCAAATACGCTGAAAATGCAAATACAAACTGAAGGAACATGATTCTAAGACTGAATTTTTGCATGAATGACTGAAAAACTGAAGAGGAGTTATTACCTCAAGCTGGAATGGAATCGGAAGGAAAGAGGTGAGGATACTTGGACTTCATGGCTGCTTCTGCTTTCCAAGTAGCTCCCTCTACGGACTGACTCCTCCACAAAACCTTGACTGAAGCGACTTCTTTATTTATCAACCTTCTAACCTGACGATTGAGAATCTCAACTGGTACATCCTTATATGAAAGGCTATCTTTCACGGCCACACTCTCTAATGGTACTATGGATGCTGGATCACCCACACACTTCTTCAAAAGAGAAATGTGAAAGACTGGATGCACTGCTGCTAAATCTGCTGGCAACTCTAACTCATAAGCCACTTTACCAATCCTTTTCAAGATACGGTAAGGGCCTACATATCTGGGACTGAGCTTTCCTTTCTTGCTAAATCTCATCACCCCCTTCATAGGTGACACTTTCAGGAAAACCCAATCCTCAACTTGGAACTCTAGTTCCCTTCTTCTCACATCTGCATAAGACTTCTGGCGACTCTGGGCAGTCTTAAGTCTATCTCTAATGAGTTGCACTTTCTCAATAGCATCAAGGACCGAATCTGGTCCTATCAAGGCTGCTTCACCTACTTCAAACCAANAGGTGATCATCCCAACTACCCTTGAAGTCGATCACACAAGCTCTCAACATGTCCTCTAAGGTCTGAATGGTACGCTCTGCCTGACCATCCATCTGTAGATGAAATGTTGTGCTAAGGTTAACCTGAGTACCAAGACCCTTTTGAAATAACTTCCAGAAATGAAAGGTAAACTGAGGACCTCTATCTGAGATGATAGACAAAGAAACCCCATGCAACCTCACAATCTCATTAATGTAAAGCTTGGCGTAATCCTTCGCCAAATCTGTAGTCCTGACCGCCAAAAAGTGAGAAGACTTAGTAACCCTATCAACAATTACCCAAATGGAGTCATGTTGTCTGCAAGTACGAGGTAAGCCTGTGATGAAGTCCATGTTGATCACTTTCCACTTCCAAGTAGGAATGTCAATCTCTTGAGTCATACCTCCTGGTTTCTGATGTTCTACCTTGACTTGCTGGCAATTGGGGTACTTAGCCACAAAATCTGCTATACATATTTTCATACCATTCCACCAATAGACTTCCCGCAGATCGTGGTACATCTTAGTGGCACCTGGATGAATAGAATATCTGGAGTTATGGGCCTCTGCAAGNAAAATTTGCTATACATATTTTCGTACCATTCCACCAATAGACTTCCCGCAGATCGCGGTACATCTTAGTGGCACCTGGATGAATAGAATATCTGACTGCAAGAATATGCTATCTCAACTCGCCCATATTAGGAATACATAATTGACCCTGATAGCGAAGCACACCATCTCCCCCTTGGGAGAATACCTCCACTGTCTGCTTCTGGACTACACCCTTAAGCTCTAGCAATACTGGATCACTATCTTGCTTTTCCTTAACTTCTACTACTAAAGAAGATTCTGCCCCATTCTGAACCGTTACACCACCACCTGATATGCTCATAAGACGAACTCCTAGGCGAGCAAGTCTGTGAACATCCTTTGCTAACTCCCTCCTTTCTTCCTCAACATGTGCTACACTACCCATGGATAATCTGCTAAGAGCATCTGCTACTACATTCGCCTTACCCGGATGGTAATGCACACTCATATCATAATCTTTGAGGAACTCAAGCCACCTTCTATGGCGAAGATTCAATTCTTTCTGGGTGAATACATACTGGAGGCTCTTATGGTCTGTGAACACATCTACATGAACACCATACAAGTAGTGTCTCCAAATCTTGAGTGCAAACACCACTGCTACAAGCTCGAGGTCATGAGTTGGATAATTCTTCTCATGTACCTTAAGTTGTCTGGAAGCATAAGTTATAACCTTACCTCGCTGCATCAACACACAACCTAGGCCGACCCTGGATGCATCACAATAGATCACATAACCATCTAAACCCTCTGGTGGAGTCAAGACAGGAGTTGTAGTCAACCTAGTTTTCAGTTCTGCAAAGCTTTTCTCACAATCATCTGACCATTGGAACTTAACCTCTTTCTGAGTTAAGTTAGTCAATGGAGAGGCTATGGATGAAAATCCTTCCACAAACCGTCTGTAATATCCCGCTAGACCCAAGAAACTTCTGATATCTGTAGCAGAGGTAGGTCTGGGCCATTGTTTCACTGCTTCTATCTTCTGGGAATCTACTCGAATTCCTTCACTAGACACAATATGCCCAAGGAAGGCAACTGATTGTAACCAAAACTCACACTTGTTAAATTTTGCAAATAACTGGCGATCTTTGAGAGTTTGTAGAACAACTCTCAAATGACTCGCATGTTCTTCCTCATTCCTAGAATAAATGAGGATATCATCAATAAAGACGATAACGAACAAGTCCAAGTACTGCTTGAACACTCTGTTCATCAAATCCATGAAAGCTGCAGGAGCATTGGTTAGTCCAAATGACATAACTACAAATT